>NC_138533.1:600000-851048 GCF_964234715.1 Podarcis melisellensis
CTGTGGGTTAAACCACAGAGCCTAGGACTTGCTGATCAGAAGGTCGGCGGTTCAAATCCCCGCGCCGGGGTGAGCTCCCATTGCTCAGTCCCTGCTCCTGTCAACCTAGCAGTTTGAAAGCACGTCAAAGTGCAAGTAGATAAATAGGTACCGCTCCAGTGGGAAGGTAAACGGCGTTTCCGTGCGCTGCTCTGGTTTCGCCAGAAGCGGCTTAGTCATGCTGGCCACATGACCCTGAAGCTGATACAGGACAGTTATTATAGAAGCTTTAGTGAGCCTGAGCAAACTCATCCGCTGCGAGTTTAAAAGGGGGAATGTTACTCTGCTAAATTGTGAACTTGTTTACACAAGTCAGAAAGGCTCTAATCAAACAATATATCCTCTCCTGCACCCCTGAACATTCCCACATACATTTCATAGTAGCTCATTCCAGTCGCCCACAAAACTCTGAAATTGAACCCTAGAGCTTTCAGAGGTTCGGGCGGTGGGCAAGATCCTGCTCAAATGCCGACCTTGGAAAAAACCCTGTGTGGGTTTTCAGTAAAGAGCACCTCTCCCACAAACATGGGGATCATCCCCAAAATATTAAGGGTGGGGAAATGGAGCTGGACCCCCTCCCCAGCCTTATTTCTGCTTCCAGTTCTTGCTGCCCCACTGAAATCCGCACCCTGCCGCTCCTTCTCCCTTAGGTGCCGGCCATCTCCCTGGCTTACGAGGCTGCGGAGAGCGACATCATGAAGAGGCAGCCGAGGAACCCCAAGACGGACAAGCTGGTGAACGAGCGTCTCATCAGCATGGCCTACGGGCAGATCGGTGAGGGGCTCCCACCGCCAGCAGCCTGGCACAAAGCACCCAGTTGTCAGCCCACAGATTGGGGAATCAGAAGGGGAGGTCCGGGGGAAGCGCTGTAGATGCCACCATGCCACTGTGGTTAGAGTATAGGACTAGCACCAGGGAGAGACCTGGGTTTGAATCCCCACTCGGCCCTGCAGTTTCCTGGGTGTGAACTTGGCCAGTCACTGCCTCTCTTACCCTAACCTACCTCACCAGGTTGTTGTGGGGACTAAATGAGGAAGGGGGGAGAACCACACACATCACCTTGAGCTCCTTGGAGGGGAAAGGGCGAGGTATGAATGTCATAAATCAGTGGTTCCCAATTAGCTAAGCGTTGCAGACCCCCTGTTTTTTAAAAGCCAAGCCATGGACGCCATACTTTTTGGGGGGGAAATTGATATCTCTGTGGTAGCCACAGACCACCCCACTGAGGTCAGCAGATCACCACTTTGGAACCACTGTCCTAAATCAATATTGCAGATGGGGCACTGCAGAGACAGACACAGCCGCCAGTAATACAACAACATTATGTAATAAAAAGCATAATATCACTAGAATGTAACACTATGACCAAGCTGTTAATTTGGTATCTATCAACATTTAAGCAAAATAGGGTAGGTCAAGAAAAAGAGAGTCTGATGACTTCACACCCGAAAGGAGCCCCAAAGCTGAATGCCACCTTCGCAGGCTGTAATTTAGCTGATTTGTACATTGCAGGGGAAAAGGATGTGAGTGGTGCTTTGGGTTAAACCACAGAGCCTAGGACTTGCCGATCAGAAGGTCGGCGGTTCGAATCCCCACAACAGGGTGAGCTCCCGTTGCTCAGTCCCTGCTCCTGCCAACCTAGCAGTTTGAAAGCACGTCAAGGTACCGCTCCAACGGGAAGGTAAACGGCGTTTCTGTGCGCTGATCTTGTTCGCCAGAAGCGGCTTGGTCCTGCTGGCCACATGACCCGGAAGCTGTACGCCGGCTCCCTTGGCCAGCAAAGCGAGATGAGCGTCGCAACCCCAGAGTTGGCCACCACTGGACCTAATGGTCAAGAGTCCCTTTACCTTTACCTTTATCTTTACATTGCAGAGATGACTGTTGGAGTCCCTTCCAAATCTATAGTTCTGTGATTCCATGAGCTTCCATACACACAGACCACCCACCACACACACACACACACACTATTTTATGCCTAGCCAAAAACTTGTCCATCCCTTTCGAGTTCCTTTATTAACTTGAATTCGCTTAATGATTTGTTTTTACAGTGGTACCTCGGGTTACAGATGCTTCAGGTTACATACGCTTCAGGTTACAGATTCCACTAACCCAGAAATAGTACCTTGGGTTAAGAACTTTGCTTCAGGATGAGAACAGAAATCGGGCGGCGGCAGCAGGAGGCCCCATTAGCTAAAGTGGTGCTTCAGGTTAAGAACAGATTCAGGTTAAGAACAGACCTCCAGAATGAATTAAGTACTTAACCCGAGATACCACTGTATATTTTTCTTGTGAAAAATACTCAGGGTCCCTAGGGCTTGCTATGGGGAGGCAGGTGCAAAGAACCCTCCCCCCACCGCCCACCCCATGGCAAACCCAGACAGCCTCTCTCTCTCCTCCCGCCTCCGTCTTCCCCTCCAGCACATTCTGCCCTGGCCCAGAAGTTGCAGGCCAGCCCTTGAGGTCTCCTTGCTCTTCCTGCTGGCAGAGCTGTGCTCAGGTGCCCCTCAGGAGGAATGACTCTCTCCCTCCCTCTCCCCCTCCCTCTCCCCCCAGGTATGATCCAGGCCCTTGGGGGCTTCTTCACTTATTTTGTCATCCTGGCTGAAAATGGCTTCCTCCCCTCCACCTTGCTGGGCATCCGCTTGGACTGGGACGACCGCTCCAAAAACGACCTGGAAGACAGCTATGGGCAGGAGTGGGTGAGTGGGGAGCCCTTGTTGAGGGGGACTCTGCATGGAGATGCAACATCATCCCTCTTCCTCATTTTTAAGATTTTTTTCTTTTAATAAAGCAGCATTGACATCATAGTTTAGAGGTCCCAGGCCCTAAGGAAGTCAGACTATCCTCCCCCAGGGCCAGGGCCTTCTCAGTGATGGCTCCAACCTGGTGGAATGCTCTGTCCTAGGAGACCAGGGCCCTGCAGGATTTAACCTCTTTCTGCAGGGACTGTAAAACAGAGCTATGGGGGGCCACTAGGGGCGCATTGGAAGATGGCCGACAATACCATCTCTCCGACCCACACGAGGTAATTAAGAGGCTGTTATGGGAGTAGGCCGCCTCCCTTGTTGCCCCAAGGAAATGGGGAACACTGCCCTTGCCTGCTGTGCCCATAAATCACCCCCTAATTCGAAAGAAGGGGGTGAGGGCCCTAGGCAGAATGCCCCCGTGTGGACCTCGGCTCTCCTGGGCGCTGTCTCTGATCGCGCACTAGTTGCAGCAATTTGGAATAATTAATTACAAAAGAAGCAAATTCACATATTTCAAGTGAAGAAGGGGAGTGAAGTCTGCTAATTTAAGTGATCTCTGCGAAAGAAGACGGCGGGCTGGAGAAAGAGGAATATTTTACGATGAAGATACACCAAAGGCGGGGTATGTTGACAACGGGGCTGAATGGGGGGGGGGACCTTTTTTACTTTCGTTCTATGTGATTTACAAGAACCCCTCCTCATTAGAACCGTCGGTTGAACTGACCCAAGCAGGATGATTAAGGTCTGTGTGGAGATAAACTTTAACCAAAAGTATGCTTTATGGAGACCGAGAAGCAATAAGAGCTTTTGGAATGGCGCAGCAATTAATTCGGAGTTGCCATCTTGCCAAAGGATTTATAGCCGGGAAGAAGAAAGGATTTGTTTTCAGACTGCATTCCTGGTGAATCTCCTCAGAGGTTTTGAGAAAGGAGGCAGATTGGTGAAGATTAATGACGCTAAGACTGTTTTGATGTATGGAAGTGATCTTATATGGAAAACGTCTGGATATGGCTACTGGATAAAAAAAAAAAATATCCACGCAGGATTACAAACTGTTCTAACCAGCTTGCGGAGACTATCAGAGGTCACAAAGAGAAAGGAAAAATATATGAAAATAACAACAAGAGATGTGGAAAAATAATAAGAAAGGACTGGATAGTACTGTGACCATCATAAGGTTAGATCTGTGGACATTAAAACAGCAGTAAGAAGCAAGAAGTTGATTGGATCCCCTTCGGAACTTGAAATATGGGTACCCCCAACAAAAATTTAAAATTCGGCTGTGTAATTTGGAATTTATGTAATTTGGTTTGATTTGATGTGATTGGTCGGTTAATAAAAAAATATTCTTAAAAAAAAAGTAAAACAGAGCTATTCCACCTGGCTTTCAATTGGAACTTAGCCTGATTCCCCTTCCGTCCCTTTTTATGAAGATTCCCCGCTCTGGGATCCCACAGCTAATTCTCCCCTGGTCTCCTCACTGGCCCAAATAGGACTAATTCAGCCAGCTAGCCCTGGGGATCATCTAATGTTTATTAGATGGACTTTCCCCCTAAATTGATTTTTGAATCCTGAATTTATTGTTATTCGCATTTTATACCGTATTTTATGCTGTTTTTTGTAGCATCAATCAAGTGTTTTAAATTTGTTGTTGGCCGCCCTGAGCCCGGTTTTCTGAACCGGGAAGGGCAGCGTATAAATAAATGATGATGATGATGAAGATGACCAGGCAGGTGCCTTCCCTCTACTCTTCTTGTCACCTGCTAGAAATATTTTTGTTTAAGCCTGTCCAGATGTACAGAAATCCGATGGTGTGTTTTAATCTGTTTTTTGTCTGTGGTTATTTTTAACTTTTTGAAAGTTTTAAATCATGGTTGTGCTTTTTTTGTCGTAATGGTTTTATTGCTCTATCCTCTTTGGAGAGAGAGTGGGGTGGCCCCCCAACGGGTGTTTTTGAGCTGTGCTTCCTGCATTGCAGGGGGAGTTTGAACCAGGTGAGCCCACAGTTCTGTGGTTCTTTCTCTCCCTGCAGACCTACGAGCAGCGGAAGGTGGTGGAGTTCACCTGCCACACGGCCTTCTTCGCCAGCATCGTGGTGGTGCAGTGGGCCGACCTCATCATCTGCAAGACCAGGAGGAACTCGGTCTTCCAGCAAGGCATGAAGTAAGTTGCTGCCCCACCCAAAAATAGATACGCCTCTGAACTTGGAGGTTCCATGTACCTCTCCTGGGATGCGGGGGGCGCTGTGGGTTAAACCCCAGAGCCTAGGACTTGCCGATCAGAAGGTCGGCGGTTCAAATCTCCACAATGGGGTGAGCTCCCATTGCTCAGTCCCTGCTCCTGCCAACCTAGCAGTTCAAAAGCACCTCAAAGTGCAAGTAGATAAATAGGTACCGCTCTGGCGGGAAGGTCAACGGTGTTTCCGTTCGCTGCTCTGGTTCTCCAGAAGCAGCTTAGTCCTGCTGGCCACATGACCCGGAAGCTGTACACCAGCTCTCTCAGCCAATAAAGCGAGATGAGCGCCGCAACCCCAGAGTCGGCCACGACTGGACCTAATAGTCAGGGGTCCCTTAACCTTTTTAATGACAGTAAAGAATCTTCTCAAAACTTGTTCTGATACAAGTGTTTGCCAGACAGCAGAGGCAGCCCCATGCTTCGTCCCCACCCAAGCACTATTTTGCTCCTCACATTCATTTCAGCCACAAATCTTTAAACACCCTAAATTAATATAGCACATCTGAGAGCAAAAACTCAGGGTGTTGTATCTTTCAAAGGGGACGCGGGTGGCACTGTGGGTTAAATCACTGAGCCTCTTGGGCTTGCCGATCAGAAGGTTGGCGGTTCGAATCCCCGTGACGGGGTGAGCTCCCGTTGCTCGGTCCCTGCTCCTGCCAACCTAGCAGTTAAAAGCACACCAGTGCAAATAGATACCGTATTTTTCGCCCCATAAGGCACACCGGCCCATAGGATGCACCTAGTTTTTTGGGGGGGAAATAAAGGAGGGGAAATTATTTTTTCCCCAGGTGCGGGGCTGGGGCGGGGGGAGCCTGAGCTTCCCCTGACCCCAGCCCCCAGAACAGGCTGCTATCTGCAAGCCGTGGAAGAGCTTCGCACAGCTCTCCCACAGCTTGCAGATAGCTTCCTGAAGCCTGGAGAGGGAGAGGGGTTGGTGCGCACCGACCCCCCTCGGTCTCCAGGCTTCAGCAAAAGCCTGCATTCGCCCCATAGGACGCACACACATTTCCCCTTCATTTTTGGAGGGGAAAAAGTGTGTCCCATAGGACGAAAAATACGGTAAATAGGTACCGCTGTGGTGGGAAGGTAAACGGTGTTTCCGTGCGCTCTGGTTTCCATCACGGCGTCCTGTTGTGCCAGAGGTGGTTTAGTCCTGCTGGCCACATACCTGGAAAGCTGTCTGCGAACAAACACCGGATCCCTTGGTCTGAAAGCGAGATGAGCGCTGCAACCCCATAGTTGCCTTTGACTGGACTTAACCATCCAGGGGTCCTTTAGGTAAAGGGTAAAGGGACCCCTGACCATTAAGTCCAGCCGTGGCCGACTTTGGGGTTGTGGTGCTCATCTCGCATTACTGGCCGAGGGAGCCGGCGTACAGCTTCCGGGTCATGTGGCCAGCAGGACTAAGCCAGAACAGCGCATGGAAATGCCGTTTACCTTACCGCCGGAGTGGTACCTATTTATCCCCTTCACTTTGACGTGCTTTTGAACTGCTAGGTGGGCAGGAGCAGGGACCGAGCAACGGGAGCTCACCCCGTCGTGGGGATTCGAACCGCCGACCTGGTGATCAGCAAGTCCTAGGCTCTGTGGTTTAACCCAAAGAGCCACTTTTGTCCTGTACCTTTCCTTTTTTGACCCTGGTTCATAGCCAACTAATCCCTGATCATAGATACCTAGAACTGTGAAGTTGTAAGGGACCCCAATGTTATCCAGTCCACCCCCTGCAATGCAGGACTTGCAGCTAAAGCACTCCTAGCAGGTGCCCATCCATAGGAAACTGCCTTCTCCTGAGTCACACCCTTGCTATGCATCGAGCTCAGGATGGCCTGCACTGACCGGCAGCAGCCAAGGAAGGTCTTTGGGGCTTCAGGCAGCTTCCTGCGTTGTCCCTACACGATGTGAGCAGGAGCAAGCTGGAGGGCGGAGCAGGCCCTAGTGGTCCTCAGTCCTCCTGAGCTCCTTCCTTGTGACCCCCACCCCACCCTCCTCTCTCTTTTTCCCTCCAGGAACAAGATCCTGATCTTCGGCCTCCTGGAAGAGACAGCCTTGGCCGCTTTCCTCTCCTACTGCCCTGGGATGGGGGTGGCTTTGCGCATGTACCCACTCAAGTAAGCTCCCTGTCCAGACCTGGGGGGGTTGGATCGGGGGGGGGGGCTTTGTCTCTGCCCCTTAGCACTCTCTAGAGCAGAGCTCAGGCTTGTGGGGTTTACTAGAGCCCATTTTTATTTATTTATTTATTTATTTATTTATTTATTTATTTATTTATTTATTTATTTATTTGCACAAATATTCGTATACCACTCCGTCATCAAAAAATGCCTCCAAGTGGTTTAAAATGCAAAACCACACAATAAAATCCATTTTTTAAAAATTAACAACAGATATCAATGAACAATCGTGGGAAGATATCTTCTTACTCTAAGCACCCGCGTTAGGTCCTGGAGCAATAGAAAATGTTTTCAGCCGGCATTTAAGATGTTAAAGACGGAAGGCATGCCTGCTTAATCTCTAGTGGCAGGGAGTTCCACAGGGCCAGGCTGATGACGGCACTAAAAGGCTCGTTCCCCCTCGTTGCCAAATGAGCCTCACCACAAAAAAAGTTTCGGAGAAATTTGCGCAGAAGTGGTAACGAATTCCCGTGGAAAATTCACAAACTGATGTGGAGGGAGCTGAATTTTAAGATTGGCCGGAGGAGAAAGTGAGAGGCTTTGGAAACTGGCAGATTTGCCCGTCTCCCGTCCTGCACTGCGCTCAGGAGCTAAATCCTTGGCTGGGCCCACTTCTGCCCACTAATCCCTTTAAGAGCCAAGTTCTTGAGGCGGCCCCATCTGCCAGGATCTGGCAAGGCCTCAGCGCCAGGAGGGGGCAGCTTGGCAGCTGCTGATCAGGAGAAAGCAGAAAGAAAAGCTCCTCTCCGTCTCTCGTGATAACACTGGAACTCACAAGCGCCCATGGAAGCTGAAGGATGGAAGTCTCAGGGCAGAGAAAAGAAAGTCCTTCTCCATCCTGTGTCCAGTGGAACTGTGGAACTCCCTCTCGCAGGAGATTATTATTATTATTATTATTATTATTATTATTTGTACCCTGCCCTCCCCGGCCAGAGCCAAACTCAGGGCGGCTAACACCAATAAAATAAAATCACTGTAAAAACATAATAGGGGGAAAAGAGGGGGGGGGACAACCCAATTTAAAATACAGGTTAAAATGCAATTTAAAATGCAGCCTCGTTTTAAAAGTAGCCCATAGATCAAGACCGTAAGGGGAGGGAAACATAAGGGTCAGACTGAGTCCAAACCAAAGGCCAGGCGGAACAGCTCTGTCTTGCAGGCCCTGCGGAAAGATGTCAAGTCCCGCAGAGCCCTGGTCTCTTGTGACAGAGCGTTCCACCAAGTCGGGGCCAGTACTGAAAAGGCCCTGGCCCTAGTTGAGACCAATCTAACCACCTTGCGACTTGGGACCTCCAAAATGTTGTCATTTGTGGACCTTAAGGTCCTCCACGGGGCATACCAGGAGAGGTGGTCCTGTAGGTACGAGGGTCCCAGGCTGAGATAGTGATGGCATCGAAAGATGATTAGGGGCTGGGGGAGGGGGAGGGGGGAGGAAGGCTCCCTGAGTCACTTCAAAAAAAAATTCAAAAAATTCAAAAAATGGGATATGATTTATAACGAATTGAAAAAACTGTTTAAATATACCTTCCCCCCAAAAAACCGGAAGCCTTTTTGCTGGGGTTGATAGGAGATGAAATAAGAAAAGCAGATCAGAGACTATTTATGTACGCTACGACTGCCGCCAGAATCTTAGTAGCCCAAAAGTGGAAAACTCCGAAAATACCAACACTAATGGAGGGGGGGGCAGACAAAAATGGTTGAATATGTAGAATTAGCAAAACTGATCCACAGGATCCATAACCAAGAGGAAACAAAGTTCAAAAATGAATGGAATATATAGGTAATAACTGTAGAAGTTTAAAGACTGTAGTAGGATTAAAATAAATTTTGCGATGTGCTACTAATATCCTGCGAAGAAAGAGAAAATTCAGTATGAAAGCCTGTTGAAGGGAGGGAGGGAAGTCTGTGCGCGATAGAGCGTTTTGAAAATAAGTAGACATATGATTGTTGAATTTTAGAGTATTTATTTTGTTTGTGTATGTTAAAGAAAACTCAATAAAAAGCATTTGGGGGAAAAAACCAAAGTGCTTCACTCCCTCCCTCTCTCCTCTCCAGAGTGACCTGGTGGTTCTGCGCTTTCCCGTACAGCCTCCTCATTTTCATCTACGACGAAGTCAGGAAGCTCCTCATACGCCGCTACCCTGGCGGTGAGTGTCGTTCTGGACCCCCCACCCAAAAAGGATGTGCAGGGCTTCCCTCGGGGCCCCCTGGTTGGCCGACGTGAAAATGGGAGGCCGGACTGGATGGACCCCCGTCTTAGGCTCCGATGGGCAAATGACCAGAGGGAACGCTCATGTGCTGGTCCCATGGGTTACCTGAGAGGCGAGGTCCAAGTCGGGTCCGTGGTCAAAGGTGCAACGTGGAGGCAGTCCGTAGTAGCTGAAGTTGGGTGCAGGGCAGGGAGTCGGGTGAAGTCAGGAACAGGCATGCAAGTGTTGTAACCAAAAATTGCCCTTTTCCCCCTTATGGGGTATCCAAGAGCCCATATAGAGTCCTTACATAGGTTCCCTATTGGTAGGAGAGAATAACAGAGGCAAACCAGAGAATATTGAGAAGCAAAGCAGCTAGTAAGCCTGATATTGATCTGTTGCAACAGGGTACTCCCCTCACACGCAGGAGAGAGGAGGAACCCAGAAAAATGGTGCGCAAGGCCTTATAAAGACTTTTGAAACTGCCACCCTGTAGATCAAGACCACCCCCAGAAACATCATACATACATCACAGAAGGGGTGTAACCTAAGACCACCCCTCAGATACCTCACACCTACATCACAGAAAAGGCGGTCTAAAACAGAACATTTGAATATTGTTTTTCTCCTGTTGTTGTTTACCTCCTATCTGGCAGGTTACCTGTTGAATGGTCACTTGATTGGATTGCCTGGGGAGCCTGGCCAGTCTTTCGTAATGATAAATACTTAGTTCCTGAGCCAGGTCACAGGCTCACCCTATTCATACACAGACATACCCTTAAGACAATATTTTGCGAAGGAAAAGACAATGGGGAGGCTTTTCCAGTCTGACCTTGCAGAGAAAAGATTGGGTCAGTTTAGGAATCAAAATGGTTCCAGGTTGGCCTTCCTGTGCTGATCTATGTATGTGCTTGGTTGGTACACTTAGGAATATTACCATGGATCTAAGACCATAAAATTCCTATCACACAAGCCGGGAGCCAGGGCGGGTCAGGAGCTCAGGCAGGAACGCAGGACAGGGTTCAGGCAGGAACTGGCAACCAACAATGTTGCTCCCGCAACCTAGACTGGGGCTGGCCGGCTTTTACCTGCCCCAAGGCATAGGGCGGCCCCGATCCTCAGGTGACCCGCCTCTCCTGGCCTGGAGGTGAGCAGTCCTCAGGTGGGAACTTAGTTCCCTCCGCCTCTCTGCCCTGAGCCTCTGCAGCTCAGGAGAGGCTGGAGGGTTACTGGACCCAGAGGCAACCTCAGCTTCCCCTGACGGGGCTGGGAGTGGAGCACCTGCAGGCAATGGGTCCTCCATCACCTCAGGAGCCAGAGCAGACTCAGCTGGTGCCTGCACCTGAGGATCCAGCACAGGTGAGGACCCTTCAGGCTCAGGCCCCAGCCCCGGCTCAGCTGGTTCTGGAGGCGGGGAATCCTGTGCAGGCTGGGATCCCTCAGGTTCAACATCCGAGTCTGAATCCCAGGCCATCACACCTCAAGTTGGCTTGATCCAGCAGCCAGGCACTCCCTATGGGGGGCTCCTGTGGCAGCAGAACCTCCAGGCCCAGTGGCAGTCTGCCCTGAAAATCAAGATAATGGGGGGACACAAATGGAGAGGTGTTGTTGCCCTCAGATCCTGCCAGTGGGTTTCCCGCTGGTTGGCCTCTGTGGGAGCAGGAGTCTCCCTTGGGCCTGATCCAGCGGCTCTTCGGATGTTCCTATGGAGCCTCCAGGTCCAGAGGCAGTCTATCTCGATTCCTGGATTCTCAGGGGCTTTTTGGCCTGATCCAGCCGCTGCAACACTCTCCTCATGTTCTCATGCAAGTGTATCTTTTCCCAACTCAACCGTCTGTTCCAGACGGTTTCATGTTTAATAGGTTATTGTATTTTAATATTCTATTGGAAGCCGCCCAGAGTGGCTGGAGAAACCCGGCCAGATGGGCGGGGTATAAATTATTATTATTATTATTATTATTATTATTATTATTATTATTATTATTATTCCACACACACTAACTCTCTCTCTCTCTCCTCCCTCTTCCTTTCACAGGCTGGGTGGAAAAGGAGACCTACTACTAAAGGCAGAACGCCCCCCCTCCTTACAACCTGTAGTCGAAAGCCAGACAATGTAGTCAGAAAGAGGCAATAAAAGTTAATTTAACCTGTTCTCCAGGCCTGGCCCCTTGCTGTCCCTTCGGAGGAGGAGACCCTTGTGGGGCCAGGAAAAGCGGGGAGTCTCACACCTCTTGCATGGTTGGAAGTGGGGGCTGCGGGGGCAAATCAAAATAATCTGGCGGGTGTCGTGTTTGGGGCCACAGCGACCGGCCTGTTGAAACCCAGTGGGTGGGGAGCTCATCGAATCGTAGAGTTGCAAGGGACCCCCAAAGGTCCTCTATCCCAACCCCATGCAACGCAGCAATCACAGCTCCTGGTTCCGTTCCCTGGGCAGGCTAGCTGTATCCCAGGTGAATGCAGAGCAGCGTGCGCCTTCGCCCCACCCCCCGCCCCGCCCCGCCTGCCAGCTGCCGTTGGCCCCAGACCCGTTCCTAACTGCCCCAGGTGCTAATGGCACAGAAAGGGGATCTGGGCAGCCGGTATAAAAATAAGACTCTGGATCAGCAGAAAGGGCCGAAATAGTGTCAGAGCTCACTTAAGCTGCAGGGCCCCGGGGCGGCATTTGTGGCTGATTAAAATAACAGCAGCTGTCCCTGGCCAAGTGCTGCAGCGAGGGTTAAAAATAGCCCCAGCCGAGGCATCACTGGCCTTAAGGGCCACTGCAGGATGGAGAGGAGGAGGCGGCAGCAGCAGCAGCAGCAGTGGCCCTGGACAGGTCCAGGCATCTGGGCTGCTGCCTCCGCGTGGTTCCCTTAAGACATTGTGCGGGGATGAGCTGGATGAGCTTTGGGGGCTCTTCACACGCCACCCCCGTTGTGTGATTCCAAGGAAGAGGAAAACCTCTCCTTGCTCCGTGGCAGAGCAGGTGCTGTTTCTGAAACCCTCGAGAGCCACCTGCCAGTCAGTGCAGACAACATGTAGCTAGGTGGACTTGATAAGGCCGCCTCCTACACTCCCTAAAACCTTTTTGTTGCGGTGTGTGTGGCTGTGACACCCACAAACACAAAGGTCCTCTGTTGGCATGTGTGTGTGTTTGTCGCCTTCTGTTCCAAGGTACGTGCGCCCCCACCCTGTGCAGAAACAATTAAGATCCTGATAATGAGGTACAGAGGGGGGTTGTGTCATTTGCGTCATATAGGAGTATAGCATCTAGATCAAGGGAAGTAATAGTGCCACTGTATTCTGCTCTGCTCAGACCTCACCTGGAGTACTGTGTCCAGTTCTGGGCACCACAGTTCAAGAAGGACACTGACAAACTGGAACGTATCCAGAGGAGGGCAACCAAAATGGTCAAAGGCCTGGAAACGATGCCTTATGAGGAACGGCTAAGGGAGCTGGGCATGTTTAGCCTGGAGAAGAGGAGGTTAAGGGGTGATATGATAGCCATGTTCAAATATATAAAAGGATGTCACATAGAGGAGGGAGAAAGGTTGTTTTCTGCTGCTCCAGAGAAGCGGACACGGAGCAATGGATCCAAACTACAAGAAAGAAGATTCCACCTAAACATTAGGAAGAACTTCCTGACAGTAAGAGCTGTTCGACAGTGGAATTTGCTGCCAAGGAGTGTGGTGGAGTCTCCTTCTTTGGAGGTCTTTAAGCAGAGGCTTGACAACCATATGTCAGGAGTGCTCTGATGGTGTTTCCTGCTTGGCAGGGGGTTGGACTCGATGGCCCTGGTGGTCTCTTCCAACTCTATGATTCAATGATTTGCAGAGCTGCAAACGGAATTGTTATTTATTACGTTCCTTTCTTGCCTATCTCTGGGGAAAGCATTCCGCAATCAGGGAGCCACCATTGAAAAGGCCCGACTTCATCCTGCAAACCCTCTGGGTCTGTTTGGAGAACTACGTAAGGCCCGGGACCTGCCCCACCCACCCCCTCAAAAGGTGGCAATGATCAGGAGTCCAACCAAGGTGTTTCAGCACAGCTGCTGGAAACTGACAAATGGCCCCAGATACAATCGACAACAATGAGGCCTAGCAACATGCGTGACAGGTTTTAAAGAAAAGCAGTAAACCCTGTGGAGTCTACAGAAGGTGTTGCTGTGGCCAGGGTCTTTGCACTGTGCAAAGCATCTTCCACCCGAGTGATTCGAATCTAGCCCTGGAACGCAGGAGTCACAGTTTACCAGCTCTCGAACGCAGGCCTTTCTCTGCTAAGACTCAAATACGTCTGCTGTCTTCAAAACAGCAGGAGAAGGAATTGCAGGAGCAGCCAGGGGCCTCCAGCGAGAGAGGAGGAGGCTGAAATGCAAAACACCGCTTATTCCACACAACCCAAGAGCCCCTCGCAAAGGGGGCTATTAATCAGGAATGGCAGGTGGATATTGGCAAACACCAGTGCAGGGAAGAGTTCGTTCCCCAGGCTAATAACAAGACTAGCCAGGAGAAGTAGGGAATGTGGCAGGCTAAGACCGGCAGGCGTGGCCAGAATCAGCAGTCAGCATGTGGTCAGGAACAAACTGTGACGGGACCTTGCAGGCAAACATCAGCATAAATATTTGTACACCCCAATCTCTGAGTGGTGAGAGATTCCAGGGGTCCCAGCGCTTCCTCAGGTTCACTTTCCTTGGAATGAGGTTCAGCAGAGACTGTGGTGTCTTTAGAATATCTGGTTTTCTTTACATATATGTACCACCCAAGCGTAAGATGGAGAGGCTTTCTCCTCCAGGAAACACAACCCCACTTCTGACACCAGCGTTGCGCACCGGCCCAGTCTCTGAGCAGCGAGAAAGTTCAGGGGTTCCAGTTGCTTACCGGGTTCGGTTTCTTTGCAGTGAGGGACAGTGTGTGGTGTCTTTAGGATATACGGTTTGATTTGCACATATATACAACCTGAGCACAGGGTGGAGAGGCTCACAGCATCAACACCCAAAAAGATCTCGCTTCTCCATTAGTCTCTGCTTTGGGCCAAACAGGTCTCTGGGTCTCCCACTTCCAGCCTGCTTTCTGAGCAACTCTCTCTCACACAACACTGACTATCATTCTCCTACTCAGCAGGTAGGTGAGTGGAGGGTGGGGGCAGGGGAGGAGAAAGACCCACCCATTTTGCCCCAGGGCACAGAACATTTTTGGTTATCATAGTCTTGGTTGCCTAGACAAAGGGGCTGGGAATGTCCGTAGGGGATTAACCTGGAGCCTTCTGCGTGCCAAACTCTCCCTCGCAGCCTTTACCCTAAGCATAAAGTAAGATTCTGGTCCTCATGGTTCTGAATTAAGGGCTGGTTTAAACAGGCACCTCAGAAGCTGCCTTTTCCCGGAGTTTGGTCCATCTATCTCAGCCCTCCCTGCCTACACTGGTTGGCAGCAGCGGCTCTGCACCTGGGACACTGTGTGGAAAAGCCACACACCCCAGGCCCACCAACTCTCCAGTCCCCACCCCAAAAAACAAATCCGCTTTGGGTACAAGATGTGCTCTGCAGGCAGGGAGGGGCGGGGGTGGGGGCGTCTTCCAGGAGCCCTGGAGGTGCTGACTGTGGTGATGGTGAGCCCAAAATAGAGAGGGTGGCGGGTGGGCCTGCGAGGCAGAGCGAAGGTAGAAGGAGAGAGCCGGGCGGGAGGGGGCCTTGCTCAGGTTTCGTTTGCTGGAGGGGCTTAAATATCCACCTGGGGTTAAAAATAAGGATGCTCAGGCTCCTGCAGGTCATTTGAAACCAGCCTTGGCTCTGCAAGGTGTGGAGGGGGGGCAGAGGGGGTGAGAAATTTGGGGAGGGGGTTGGATGAAGGGCCTGGAGCCTGCCGGGTGGGTGAGTGGGTGGGTGCTGGACATTTCAGGGAGGGAGGGTATTCTTTACTTTCAGAGACACCGCCTCCCCAAAGCCCCCCACCCCAGTTTCCTGTCTCAGGAATTTATTGATTGATTGGTTTCATAATACTTATAAACCTCTTCATTTTTTAAAAAAACAACCCTCAAAGCAATTTACACAAAAAACAATGAAATTGCCAATTTGAAAAACAGCTAAAAGCAAGTAATTTAAAAACATAAAAAATAAATTTAAGTGTTGAAACACATGACTGGATATAGGCTTTGCCTAAACAAAAATGTTTTCGCCATGCACCGAAAAGAGTCCAGCAAAGAAGATGTCTGTCTGGTGTCCACAGGCAGGGAGTTCCAGAGGGCCAAGCAAAAAGATCAGTTTCAAAGAAGTGTGGAACGAGGATTGTGAGACCAGGTCTGCAGGTTGCAGGTGGCAAGGCAATCTTGCAGGTGGACCAGTCCCAAGCAGGTGAGGGGTTTGTAGAAAACACCTTGAACTTGGGTGGCAGTGCTGGGTAATGGGAGTTGCCTGTCCAGCAAGCTGCCCGATCTTGCAAGAAAAGGGTTTGATGTACGAACACCTTGAACTTGGCCTGGTAGGGCACATGCATCGCACATATTGGGAGGACAACAACTATTTAAAACATGCCAAAAAAAAAGATTAAGATGCAACAGTAAGCTAAAAAACCAGGTTAAAGCACATGTCAGCACCCCTACATATCTAGGCAGGCTTGCCTAAGCAAGAATATTTGTAGCAGAAGCAGTGCAGTGAAGGTGCATGGATGATGTCAAGAGGCAGGGAGTTCCAAAGTCTGGGTGCTGCCACTAAAAGAGTGATTTCTTATGAATGCAGAACTAGTGCAGATCAAAGCAGTTGCACATGTGAGGTAAAGCAATATTGCAAATTGGTCCCAAATTGTTAAGGGTTTTGCATCCTATTAGTAACCCCTTGAACTTTGCCCGGTATCACACATGTATCACTCAGGTCAGGATAAGGGCAGAGGAGGCCCCCTCACAGGTCAGACCCCGATAGGACTGGGGTAGCCGGTGGGGTGCCCTCCTGAAGGGGCTGGACTCCAACACCCCCACGAGTCAACGGGGCCGTCACCCAGGGAGGGGGAGGACAGTATCAGGAGTCGGCTGTCCAGCAAGCTGCCTGAACTTGCAAGAAAAGCGTTGGGTGGGGCTTAGGAGGCAACTAACCTGTGGCCTCCCAGGTGTCGCTCGACTCCAGCTCCCATCCCCATCCCTGACCCCCTGGCCATGTGGGCTGGGGCTGGGGTCACCACGCTGGCCACCCCTGACTTCTAGGGACTCCACCACCTAGCTTTCCGGAGGGGCTCCTTTGCCCCCTACCTGTGGATGCTGCCAGCGGGGTTGAACCTAAGTTTTTCTGCTTGTGAGACAGGTGCTGCACCATGGAACTACGGCCCGCCCCTGCTGGCTGTGCGTCACAGCACCAAAGCGTCACTCTTCCTGTCCAGCCCAGCGCCAGGCGTCAATCAACGCGGCGGCTGGGTGCAAAGAGGAACAGGCGAGGGCCCAGACGCAGTCAGCTCCCTGCGTTTAGACCTTTGATTTATGGCGCCCTGGATTCCCAGGCCTGGCGGGCTCCTTGTGCTGCTCGTCTCCCGTCCACTGAGGGCCTCCAAGTCGCGGCATCCTGCTCTCTTTAAGGACCACAGAAGAGGCCAGCGCAGAATTAGTCTGCATTGTCTATCTGTGGCTTGCAGCCAGACTGGCTGTCACCAGAGGATGGGGAGAAATGTGGGGCGTTCTTCTTAGTGTCCAGTTTAAGAAGGCCTTGCCTATTTCAAGGGAAACATCGACTTATTCAGTATGAACAACAGGACCTAAGAGCCTGCCGGATCAGGCCAAAGGGGACCCATCTAGCCCAGCCACCTCTTCTCTCAGCGCCTGTGGGAAACCCATGGACAGGATCCAAACACAAGAGCAACTCTTGCCTCCTGTGTTTTCCAGCAAATGGCATTCAGGAGCATGGCTGCCTCTGACTGCAGCTAAGAGCCTTTGATAGACCTCTCCTCCTCCAGAAATTTGTCCAATCCTCTTTTAAATGAATGAATTTTATTATTTCGATCACAGACCAGTTCCAGCCCACATACAATATCAAGGAAGTCATAAAACACAATGGGGATACATTTGAATTTGCAATTAGGTATAACAGGGACAATACAGATATTTGTTGTTTCGTCATTTAGTTGTGTCCGCCTCTTCGTGACCCCCTGGACCAGAGCACGCCAGGCCCTCCTGTCTTCCACTGCCTCCCACAGTTTGGTCAGACTCATGCTGGTCACTTCGAGAACACCACTCAACAATCTCGTCCTCTGTCGTCCCCTTCTCCTTGTTCCCTCCATCTTTCCCAACATCAGGGTCTTTTCCATGGAGTCTTCTCTTCTCATGAGGTGGCCAAAGTCTTGGAGCCTCAGCTTCAGGATCTGTCCTTCCAGGGAGCACTCAGGGCTGATTTCCTTCAGAATGGATGCATTTGATCTTCTTGCAGTCCAGGGGACTCTCAAGAGTCTCCTCCAGCACCAGAATTCAAAAGCATCCATTCTTCCACGATCAGCCTTCTTGATGGTCCAGCTCTCACTTCCATACATCACGATTGGGAAAACCAGAGCTTTAACTATACGGACCTTTGTTGGCAAGGTGAGGCCTCTGCTTTTTACACAATAGGGATACATTTGAATTTGCAGTTAGGTATAACGGGGACAATACAGATATAACAACAGTTTAAAAATATATAAATTAAAACTTAGTCACAAACATATAACCTAAAATTATCATTTAAAACCTTAATCCTTATGATAGCACGGCTTATTCCCTAAGTTTTATGGCAATCGCACAGAATTTGGCTACCCTTAACGTGATCGCAGGATCCTTGTCCTCTACCAGGGATTTATCCTCTTTTAAAGTTATCCTTGGTGGACATCACTGGATGCTGGGAGAGGGGCTTCCATAGTTTAATTATGAATTGCACAAAGAAGAACTTTATTTTCTCTGTCCCAAATCTTCCAACATTCAGCTTCATTGGACGTCCGCCACTTCTAGTGTTATCGGAGAGGGAGGAGAAGTTTTCTCTGTCTGCTTTCTCTGTGCAATTTGTTGTTGTTGAGTTGTTTAGTCGTGTCCGACTCTTCGTGACCCCCTGGACCAGAGCACGCCGGGCACTCCTGTCTTCCACTGCCTCCCACAGTTTTGTCAAACTCATGTTCGTAGCTTTGAGAACACTGTCCCACCATCTTGTCCTCTGTCGTCCCCTTTTCCTTGTGCCCTCCATCTTCCCAAACATCAGGGTCTTTTCCAGGGAGTCTTCTCTTCTCCTGAGGTGGCCAAAGTCTTGGAGCCTCAGCTTCAGGATCTGTCCTTCCAGTGAGCACTCAGGGCTGATTTCCTTCAGAATGGAGAGGTTGGATCTTCTTGCATTCCATGGGACTCTCAAGAGTCTCCCCCATGGCTAAAGTGGTACCTCAAGTTAAGAACGGACCTCCATAACGAATTAAGTTCGAAACCAGAGGTACCACTGTTCACAAGGCCGTCTACAAGCTGAAGAAACAACAAAATAGACAAAGACCACACACCTCACAGCAATAGCAATGTCACCTCTGCAAATTTGATTCTATTTGGCGCTGCTTGCCTGTGTACAGCCATTACTGATAGCCCTCTTTGCTTCTACAGACACGATATCCCCATTCTCTGCACAGATCTTGGATCTTTAGATGATCCGAAGTAAGATCTAGCCTTGCCTTATGCATCCATAATGTTAAACCGCCACTTGGTTCGTTGCTTTGCTGTGTTGTGAAATGCTTTGATTATTCAATAATTTCTCAATAAAGGCCCAAGCCACGGGTGAGAGCGCCCAGCGGGATGCCATTTTGCCACTTTGCACAGAAAGAACATGGAAAAGCAAAGCAATTTGCAGGTGCCACTTGCAGGAATGCCCACGGCATGCCAGTGAGCCTTCAAAGCTGGCTCACCCCCTGGCTTTGCAGAAATAAAATGGATCGGGCCCTAATGCTTTGCCACGTTCTCAGATGGCAGAGCAAACAGGCACAGCTGTGAAATTGAGGGGGTGTGGTGAAAGAAGGGGTGCTGGCCCCCAGCCATGCTTCTCCCCTCTCACATCATCCCCCCTGCTGAGCACCCAGAAAGGCCCCCCTCCCTCAGAGAGAGAGAGAGAGGGAGAGAGAGAGAGAGGAGCTCATGGCTCTGTAATCTGAAGGCAGCTCCAGTTACCTTGGCATCTGCTGACATGCCAGCCTCCGTCTTGCAGACTGGGATGGGCGAGGGGAGCCAGAAAGAGATTACTTTTCCACCCTGCTGAAATGGAAGGAATGAACAGTGTGTGTGTGTGTGTGTGTGTGTGTGTGTGTGTGTGTTAAACGGAAAGAAATAGAGTTATGGGGTTGGGAACCCGAAGGCTCATCTAGTCCAACCCCCAGCAATGAAGGAATCGCAACTAAAGGATCCCTGACAGGCGACCATTCAGTCTCCAATGAACTGGAGAGTTGAAAGGGACCCTGGGGCTCAGCTAGTCCAAGAGGACAGGCCTGGAATATAGGAACCATAGGAATATAGGCTCCTTTTTATTATTATTTTTGTGCAAAAGAGGGGAATAATCTCAACACCCCTTGGCAGGGCTGAGATCCAGCAACTTGGATAAAGAGTCTTCCGTGAACTTGGTGATCTCCTCTCTTGGTGAGACCAAATATTCACATTCTCTGCGCCGTCAATTCAGGCTGGTTAGGATCATTGAGGTTAATTCAAGTAATTTGGGTTATAGAATTCAGTTTTTTAAAATTTTCCACAAGTACGTTATTGATATTCATTCTTCTTATTGGTAACTTTCCTGTTTCATCTTTCTTTCTTTTTTGTAAACCACTTTGAGATGGGGGGGGGAATGAATAAATGAACAAAACAGAAACAGGAGAGGTAAATGGATGGTGTCCGCTTTTTCTTCCCCCTTGTTTTTAGCGGAAATCAATCTGGCGAATACGATAAACATTCGCTGCTGTTGCTGCTTTGCAGCCCACAAATACAGTGGTGCCTCGCAAGACGAAATTAATTCGTTCCGCAAGTCTTTTCGTCTTGCAAGTTTTTCGTCTTGTGAAGCACGGTTTCCCATAGGAATGCATTAAAAATCAATTAATGCGTTCCTATGGAAACCGCCTTCAGACCAGGTCCGGGGACAGTCTGTCCCCCGACCTCTTCTGAAGGCTGGCGGGGGGCAAAAGTCTTTGCTCCCCCCCCGCCTGCCTTCAAAAGCCGTCCGGGATAGCGGGAAGCGCTTCCCTGCTATCCCGGACCGCTTTTAAAATGCTGGCGGTGGGGAGCAAAGCCTTTCGCCCCCGCCGGCCTTCCTGGACCTCTTCTGAAGTCCGGAGGGGGGGAAAAGGCTTTGCTCCCCACCGCCAGCATTTAAAAGAGGTCCCCGAGATTTCCCTATGGGCTTTCGTCTTGCAATGCAAGCCCATAGGGAATATCGTCTAGCGAAGCGTCGCAAAAACCAAAAAACCCTTTCGTCTTGCGGGTTTTTCGTCTTGCGAGGCATTCGTCTTGCGGGGCACCACTGTATTGTGCAAATGATTACGTTCCACTTGGAATAATGTAATGAAAACATAAGTTACGTAATCAATTGCAATATTTTTCATTCCCCTTTCCAGCAGCTGCAAGTTGCAAATTTCATTCTTCAAAAAAAAAAAAACACATTTAAAATTGAGGGGGGAAATTGCAGAAATGTATTCGGAGGGGTAGTTTGATCTGCCTTTTTTTTTCAAAAAGTATGTGCGTGTTACGTTGCCATCCTATGTGCATCTACTGAGAAGTAAATCCCATTGACCAAAAATTGTCCAAGAGGTGCTGCCCTGCCCCCACCCTCCGAAAAATGCTTTTATTTGCAATTTCTCAGGATGCTTTTAAGTTGGGCAGCGATTCTAGGTGATACCAAGACCTGTTTCTTCTCCACGTGAGAAACCTGTGCCTTTTCCAGCAGGCCAACATTTCCCTCTCTCTGGCTCAACTGCCTGAAAAACCCCACAGTCCTCTAAGCCAAGCAGCTAGACCTCTTGAAGGCCTTCTCTCTGCCCCCCTCCAATGGGGCACAAGATGGCTTCTGCCGCAGGAGAGCTGACTTCTCCTGCGGAAGGTGGCTCTGTGTGGGGACGTCGGCCGTACAGTAGCCTCCCCTGACACAAGCGAGAGGCGCTCTCCAGCAGAGCGGATCCCTTTACGCCCTGGGATGAGGACATTGTCCCTGAAACCTGGCATCCCTCCCCATGGAAGGGGTGACGTCGGCCAGCTGGAAGAAAGCGAGGAAGAGGAGGAGGAGGAGGAGGAGGAGGAGGGGACCGGTGGGGAGACCATTCTCAGAGCCGGACGCATCCCCAGCAAACAGCCTTATCCGACCACCCCCCGTGTAATTCAAGAACACCCAAAAGAGAGAGAGAGAGAAAGAGAGAGAGCCTTCCTTTCTGGGCCCCGTACAGTATCTCCCCCCCCCAACCCAACGCTCTCTAATTTCCCTGCCATCCGCATAAGTCCATCTTGATTTACCTCCGACTCATCGTCTCTTATTTTTAGACCTCCTCCAAGCCTCCAGGCCTTCCCACCCAGCCTCACATACCTCCCCTCCATCGCCCCCCCTTCCTTAATATGGCAATAAGGAGAGGCTGTCAGATATCAGCCTCGGAGAGAGGGAGACCTGTCCAAGGTGAGGCCCTGGTGATAAACCAGAGGCAGGTGGTTCGGTCGGGCAGGTGAGGGTTCAGAGGCTCCCCGGACCGGGATGCAGGTGGCTGTTGTTCAGGGCGGGGGCCCCTCCATCTCCCATATACATATATAGGCAGGGAGCAGAGGGGTGGGGTGTCTCTCGCGGGCAGTGCCAAATGCCTGAGGATAAGACAGCCCTCCATCTCCGGGGCACCTCCCCTCCCGGCTGCTTTTATGGGCTGCCCCTTGGTCCCTGCCTTTGCTTTTGACGCCCCTCGCCCCTCGGAGAGGTTGTCGCCACCCTGACGGAGCCAGGGCCCCCCTCGGCCAACTCTCCGGGCTGCCTGCCTGTGTCAGCAAAGAACCCAGACGTCCTTGCCCCCCGGAGCCCCCTGCCCTGACAGCCGCCTTAAAGGCAAAGGCAGGAGAGGGGGAGGAAGAGGAGGAGAAGAGGGCCACCTCTCCTTCCGCAGCCATCTTCCAGGGGCCGGGTTGACTTTCTGCGTTGCCGGGGGAAGGACGAAGGACCGGGGAGCCCAGAGGGAAGTCTCCACTATTCAGTCTCCTTCTCTCCTCCTTCAGTTTGGGGCTTGCTCTCTCGGGAAGGTCAGGCAGGATGAAGTGGCTTGGGGTGGCCCTCGTGGCCTTGCTGCTGGCCGCTTTTGGCCCTCTGGGCCGGGGTGAAGACGGGCTGGATTTCCCCGAGTACGACGGCATCGACCGGGTCATCGACGTCAATGCCAAGAACTACAAGAACGTCCTGAAGAAGTACGAGATCCTGGCTCTGCTCTACCACGAGCCCATCGGGGACGACAAGGCATCCCAGAAGCAGTTTGAGCTGGAGGAGCTGATCTTGGAGGTAACGACCAGGGATGTGATGGAGGGAGGCGGCCGGCAGGGGGGGACAGGTGCCCCCACCCCCGGAAACTCTTGTCCCCAAATAGCCATTTAGCAAGGACGGGCAACAGGCAACTCAGGTTGTGGGAACGGGCGAGGTCAAGGAATTTCAGGAGCTTGGAGAACTCTGCGGTTCCATCTCTGTGCTTCCAGGGCTTGGGTGGTGCAAGGGCTGGGGGGGGCAAAGGGGCAGGTGGCCCAGGAGTATCATATGGGGGGTCCGTGCTGTAGATCGTGGGGGAGGCTACCCAAAAGCAATGGCATTCAGCTGGTTTGCTGAGTCCTCTGATTCCTGCCGTGTTCTGTGGGAATTTCTGCCACGACGAAACCCAGCCTTCTCCTCTCTGCCCCCACACCTGCTCCCTCCCCAAACCCCAGTGCTGGGTGCGATGCAACCCCCCCTCCTCTGATCCTTGCTCTGAATCCGTCTCAGGGGAGGAGCCTGGATGTGTGGAAGGAGTTGTGGAAGATCGGGGAGTGGGCAAAGAGGGGTTGTCCCCGTGCCCTCCATAAACGGGGGCGCTTGGCCAAACTTTGGGTCGGTTGTTGCTGGGGCTGTAATACTGGAGTCTGTGGAACTCCACTGCCTGACCCACCTTGCAAGGTTGTTGTTGTTATGGGGATTCCACGAGGAAGAGGGAGAACCACACATGCCACCTGGAGCTCCTTCGAGAGAGAGAAATGGGATACAAATGAAATAAATATATAATCATAAATCTGGGTCGATCCAACAAGGAGGTTCTCCTCATTGTGTGTCTGCCTTGTGAATGGAAGGCAGGGGCAGAAAACCTCTTTATTATTATTATTATTTCATAAGATTTATATACTGTTTCATTGCTTTTTAATGGAAATGCTCAGGCAGTCCTTCCTGGTGACCTTTTGCCCTCTGCAACCGGTCCGAGCTTAGGGCTACATCTTCACGTGAGATACACAAGCCTGTCCTTGACGTGCGCTGCCGCAATCGCACCTCCGTGCAAATCTGGGGTGCAGGCGAAAGAGATTGCCTCCCCCCAGGCCCAGATCCGCAAGAGCCCGCTCAGGGCTGCGTCTCCCTGTCCCAGACAGAGCGCCATGCGCTTCTCTCCCAAGAGAGGAGCGCAACAGGCAGGGCTAAAATTGCCATCTCCTTAATTGGCGCCTTCGGACGGCTGCAAGAACCTCCTCCTCCTCCTCTCCAGAAAGGCAGCCTTGGAATAGTTTCCTTAGGAATCTTGCCTGGGGGGCAGGAAAGCAGGGAGGGGGCCGAGGGCTGTCCAGGGAAGGGGGTGCAGCCAGCGCAGGTCAGTGGAACTTTCTAAAAATGGCCCCAAGGAAGGAGGAGGGGAAAGAGACACATTTCAGAGATGGTCTCTGTTCGGGAAGCGTCATTTTGGCATTCCTCAGACCGCAGCAATTTAGCCGGGGGGGGGAGGAGTTGGGTGGCCCCAGGAGGGAGGGGTGAGAAAAGGAGGTCAGTCAGAAGTGGGGACACTTAGGAACAGGAAACTGGGGGCCATCTGGCCTGCTGTGAAGCCAGAAGGGATCGGAAGGGTCTGGCTTAGTTTTGCAATAATGGGCTATTTAGAGACAGAGGCGGAATTCAATTAGGTGTGCATCTTAATTCGGTTTCTCAACTGAATTCTCAGCTGCCAATTCACAACCTGAAAAGAAAGTGTCCTGTTGGAATTCGCTCTGCTCTGAATTTTGCAATAGGGTTTTTCCAGGGAAAAACCACATCGACTGGGGTAAAAACCAGAGGAAGGAATGCAGAGAGGCAGTGTGGTGTAGTGGTTAAAGGTCTAGAGGAAGACCTGGGAGAGCAGGGTTCAAATCCCCGCTCAGCCAGGAAGCTCCCTGGAAGACCTTAGGCCAATCACAGTCTCTCGGCCGAACCTACCTCACAAGGTTGTTGTGAGGATAAAATGGAGTGGGGAGAGCTATGTACAGCACCTTGAGCTCTTTGGAGGAAAGGTGGGATAATGACAATGACAATGATAACAATATTAATAATAATGTGCAGCATAAATTCACAATGAAATGGGATGAATTTTCAGAAAACCTTTTTATTTTATTTTTTAACTGACATACTGAGGAGGAAATGCGAGGAACAGAAATTAAAATGGGAGGAAAATGGAAAAGTTATAGAAACCAAAATTGACAAGCTGCAGTGCCACCCCCACCTAGTGCTGTTTTGTATTCCCCAAGGGAAAAGGGGGGCCACTTTAAGGCATCACACTCACCCAAAAAAGGACTAAAGACTACACAGATTTGCATCCAATGTGGGTGCAATTGCTATAATTTAGGAGCCTGGCTGCTGGATCAGGCCAAAGGGCTCCATCCAGTCCAGCCTCCTCTTCTCTTGGTGGTCAGCCAGAGGCCTCAAAGGGAAATCTGTAAGCAGGATCTGAGCGCAAGAGCAACTCTCCCCTCCTGTGGCTTCCAGGAACTGGGGTTCAGAAGCAGGGCTGCCTCTGAGTGTGGAGAGCGGACCAGGAGCCACCGATGGCCCTCTCCTCCTCCTCCGTGAATTCCTCCATTGCTCTTTTAAAGCCATCCAAGTTGGTGGCCTCCTGTGACAGGGAGTTCCACAGTTTAACTCTGTGCTGCCTGAAGGAGGACTTCCCAGTATGTTTCCGAGCACAATTCAAAGTGTTGGTGCTGACCTTGAAAGCCCTAAACGGCCTCAGTCCAGCAGACCTGGAGGAGCATCTCCACCCCCATCGTCCAGCCCGGACACTGAGGTCCAGCTCCGAGGGCTTTCTGGTGGTTCCCTCATTGCGAGAAGCAAAGCTACAGGGAACCAGGCAGAGGGCCTTCTCAGTGGTGGTGCCCGTCCTGTGGAATGCCCTCCCGTCAGACATCCAAGAAATAAACAACTATCCTACTTTTAGAAGACATTTGAAGGCAGCCCTGTTCAGGGAAGTTTTTAACGTGTGACATTTTAATGTATTTTTCATCTTTGTTGGAAGCTGCCCAGAGTGGCTGGGGAAACCTAGCCAGATGGGTGGGGTACAAATAAATTATTATTATTATTATTATTATTATTATTATTATTATTATTATTATTAAAACTTTAATAGGGAGACAACGCACTTCACCCCAGGGATGACCAGGCTGCTGTCCAACTGCTGATCTGAGTTGAGGACAACATCAAGGGAAACACACACACACACACACACACACACACACACACGGCCATTCCCCCTTCTTAGGGTCCATTTATCTTTAAACGGGACTTGGACACACAGCCTTTCAAAGACAGGACACAGGGCCTCCCTCACTAGGCTGCCTGGGAAGGAAGGGAAGGGTCTAAAGTCATAGAATCGGAGAGTCAAAAGGGACCCAAAGGGTCTTCTCTTCCAGCCCCCATAGAATCATAGAGTTGGAAGAGACCACAAGGGCCATCGAGTCCAACCCCCTGCCAAGCAGAAATGCACTAAATAATCATCTTGGCCACAAGGCTTTCAGCTGGACGTGGATTGTACTGGCTGGGGTTTTTCTTCTCCCAAAGGTGCTTCAATGTATAAGCCCAATGTTTCTGTCTCAGTCTAATCCATGGCCAGATTTCGAGGGTTTTGCAAAAAAAGGAACAACCCTGCAGAACCTCATTGGTTGTGAGATGAGGCGAGGTGAGCGTTGTCCTTTGACACCAGATGCCATCTCTGATTCAGACAGGTCCCCGGATGGAGCAAACAAACAAACAAACAAACAAACAGGAGAGTGATGGTTAGGAGACTTCTGGACACACAGGCAGCAGTCCCCAGGTGGCACCAGGGAGGAACACAGTGCGAATTCTGAGCAGTAGAGATCTAACTCTCCTTCATTGCAGCTTTGGGGGGCAGACAGGGGACTAAGTGGGTCTTTCGTGGCTCTCAGACACTGGAGATTCCTGTGGCTGACATCTCCAGACAGCGGGGCATTGAGTGGCAGCCAGAGGCGATGCCTAATCCCATCCGACAATTTATATACCACTTAATTGCAATAATCTCTATGTGCGTACAAGGGATGAAACCCTGGGGAAATGGAATTGGCTAAAATTATTAAATCAGGCTTCAGTTAAATTGCTTGACATAGTTCATTCTTTTTAAGTCTTCAGTAAGAATCAGGGACGCGGGTGGCGCTGTGGGTTAAACCACAGAGCCTAGGGCTTGCCGAACAGAAGGTCGACAGTTCAAATCCCCACAACAGGGTGAGCTCCCGTTGCTCAGTCCCTGCTCCGGCCAACCTAGCAGTTCGAAAGCACATCAAAGTGCAAGTAGATAAATAGGTACCGCTCCGGCGGGAAGGTAAACGGCGTTTCCGTGCGCTGCTCTGGTTCACCAGAAGTGGCTTAGTCCTGCTGGCCACATGACCCGGAAGCTGTACACCGGCTCCCTCGGCCAGTAAAGCGAGATGAGTGCCACAGCCCCAGAGTCGGCCACGACTGGACCTCATGGTCAGGGGTCCCTTTACCTTTTTAAGAATCAGAAGTTCAACAGGGAGAGTGGGCCAGTGTGACCTTGGCTAGAATTTAGGCCCACAAAGACAATTAGCTGTGGTTCCTGCAAGGGGTTGGAATACGATTCTAGGATTCTAGGAGCGCACACAGTGCATCTGAGCCACAGTCTCCCCCAAGAATTGCAGTAATTGGCCAAGGATGCAAGGGATCTGGCGGTCCTTGAAGTATCCCCGTGAATTAACACAAGACCCTTGAACCTGGCCTGGTCACCTATGGGCAGCCTCCCAGGGGAGTTGCATGCTGTGAGCAGACTGCCTCACCCCACTCTAGGTGCCCAGATCCCACGGCAGATTCAGACGCTGAGCTGGGCTCCTCAGGTCTTTGGAAAAGGACACCCTCTCCTCCGCTGCCCACCTTGAAGCCTTCTCCCCACAGAGAGACATTCCAAGGCAGCTTCTGAACGTCGTCATTGCTTCCATCCCTAAATATTCTCCGCTCCCTGGCACTAGCCTTCAGAGGAGAAGGGCGATATTCATTCCGGCCGGGTTATTGGAGTCACCTTTAATGGGTTTCCCAGAACGAGGCCTGCAAGATGGAGGCAGATCACCTCTGCCTGGGCTCTGGACAGGGCGGATGTATTCAAGAGATGGGGATCCCAAGGGTCATCTAGTCCAACCCCATGCAAGGAGGGAATCACAGCTAAAGATGGCAATGCAAGCCCTGCTTAGACACCTCCAGAGTCTGCCCCCTTCTGAGAGAGACCCTTCCACTGTTGAGAGGCTCTTACCCACAGAATTCCCTCCTAAAGCTGAGCCCTTTCCTGTAATTTGAATCTGTTGGTTCGGGTTCCGTGCTTTGTTCCTGCTATTCTTTGATTTCATGCAGGGCTTCTGCAGGGTAAAGTTGAGTTAATATGTTAATACTAATACTACTAATAATAATAATAATAATTTATTATTTATACCCCGCCCATCTGGCCGGGTTTTCCCAGCCACTCTGGGCCGCTTCCAACCAAATATTAAAATACAGTAATGCATCAAACATTAAAAGCTTCCCTAAACAGGGCTGCCTTCAGATGTCTTCTAAAAGTCAGTTGTTTATTTCCTTAACATCTGGTGGGAGGGCTTTCCACAGGGCGGATGCCACCACCGAGAAGGCCCTCTGCCTGGTTCCCTGTAACTTGGCTTCTCGCAGCAAGGGAACCGCCAGAAGGCCCTCGGAGCTGGACTTCAGTGTCCAGGCTGGATGATGGGGGTGGAGATGCTCCTTCAGGGATACTGGACTTCAGATATATTAATAGACATCTCAGGGAGCCAATGTTGGTCAAAGACATTTTCTGCCTCAAGCCCAGTGCTAGATGGAGGGATCCTGTTGTCTGACCTGGCACTGAGTGGCTTCCTGTGCCCATCAAGCTTAGTGATGCCAACACCGGCTGGCAGCAGCTCTGCAGAGTTTCAGAAACAGGGGACATCCTACTGGATCCAGCCCAAGGGAGGCCTCCTAGCCCATCCTCCTGTCCTCGTCACAGTGGCCAAATACCCCAGAGAACCTTGGAATCGAGATAGGCTGCATCTGAAACTGGAGGCTCCATCAGAACCTAAGAAGAACCCGGCTGCTGGATCAGGCCAGTGACCTGATCCTGTGCTCACAGTGGCCACCCAGGTGCCTGCAGGAAGCCCCCAAGCAGAAGCCCCCAGTCTCAAACCCCAACCCTATAAGGATCTTTACACGGTTGCCCTTTTGGATTCCCAGCTGCCAAGTATTTGCAACATGTTCTCTGTTTGGGCGGAGGCATCTGGGATCCAACACTTACTGCCTTCAATATTTCTCAACCTTTCAGAGCTGATATTCAGCAGGATCCGATATCCAGCATTTGTGTTTGACGATAGCTGCCTTCCCACGGAATTCAGTGTTTGAAAACGCTTGAAACCCTGGCAGATTTTTATTTTATTGCTAGTTGATTGCTAGTTAGTGTATATAGGACACTGTGCCTGAAAGGAAATTCCTGCTCTCCTTTTTAAAACAGGTGTCGAAACCAAAAAACCAAATTTCAAATGGAGGGCAACTTTTTGAATTTTAGGGGGAAATTCAAACTTTTTAAAAAAAGCATCTTAGCTCATTTTTTGTGATTTCTTACACACAGAGAGACACACTGCAATCGGCTTTCAGTGCTAGATCACAGCCCTATGATCTGACAATGCCCAAGCACACCATGCCTCTGACCATGTGCAGAGTGTGTTTTGTGCATCCCTGAGTAACAAGCCCCTCCAGCCAAAACACACCTCTGGGGCAGCCCATGAGGCTTCCGAGTCAAGTGCTATGCGATTGCCGGATCTGCCGGACCACCAGAGCCTGCCTGCTGAGAACTTAAGCTCCCTGAGGAAGGTGGGCTTGGCAAAGCCGACCCATTTGCTGGAAGGGCATCCTGCCTAGTTTCACAGCAAAGTCCCCAACCTCTCCCCTTTTCCGAAATTACGAGCGACTCTTGGACTTTGAGAAGCTGGTGTCACTGCATCAAGTTTGATTTTGTTGAATTCGCTAAAAAGCTTTAACTGCATTAAAAAAAAAAATTATACCCCGCCCTCCCTAGCCAGAGCCAGGCTCAGGGCGGCTAACATCAATAAAATCACAGTAAAAACATAATAAGGGGGAAAGGGGGGGCAATTTAAAATACAGGTTAAAATGCAGCCTCATTTTAAAGTAGCCCATAGATCAAGACCGTAAGGGGAGGGAAGCATAAGGGTCAGACTGAGTCCAAAGCAAAGGCCAGGCGGAACAGCTCTGTCTTGCAGGCCCTGCGGAAAGATGTCAAGTCCCACAGGGCCCTAGTCTCTTGTGACAGAGTGTTCCACCAAGTTGGGGCCAGCACTGAAAAGGCCCTGGCCCTAGTTGAGACCAATCTTGAGACCTGGGATTTTGAATAAATGTTCAGTTTGTTGTCTTGAATTCTATTCTGTTTAACTTCCTTGGTGGCTTGTGCAAACGGCTCCTTTTAAAGCATAGGTTTGGGGGATTTTTGGGAATGAGTTCATGGGACCAAGAGGACAGATTTTGAGCCTCTGGAAAGCAGCACCTTCCATGGCTGGCAATGAAGACACAAGTCCAAAGGGGTGGCAAGTTTTTTCTGCAAAAAGCCAACATCCAGGAGCTTGTTCATTCCCATCTTCTCCCTCTTCTCTCTCTCTCTCTCTCTTCGTCCGCCTGCCCTCCTGCTGACTCTTTCTCCTAGTTAGCAGCCCAAGTCCTGGAAGACAAAGGCGTGGGGTTTGGCCTGGTGGACGCAGAGAAGGATGCCGCGGTGGCCAAGAAATTAGGTAAGTGCCCGGCAGGGAGCAGAAGGGGGGCTGGCAATACCGGCCAGGGCAGGGAGGGTGGGTGGGCTGCAAGGCGCTGCTGGAAACCAGGTTGAGGTTTGGGGCTGGGGGGGGAGGTTTGCTGTGGACCAAAAGGGCATCCAGCTACCTTTCCCTCCAGGAGTAAGGCTACCAGATTTTTTTCAATGAATCCTAAGGTAAAGGGACCCCTGACCATTAGGTCCAGTCGTGGCCAACTCTTGGTTTGCGGCGCTCATCTCGCTTTACTGGCCGAGGGAGCCGGCGTTCAGCTTCTGGGTCATGTGGCCAGCAGGACTAAGCCACTTCTGGCGAACCAGAGCAGCGCACGGAAACGCCGTTTACCTTCCTGCCAGAGCGGTACCTATTTATCTACTTGCACTTTCATGTGCTTTCAAACTGCTAGGTTGGCAGGATCTGGGACTGAGCAACGGGAGCTCACCCCGTCGCGGGGATTTGAACCGCTGACCTTCTGATTGGCAAGCCCTAGGCTCTGTGGTTTAACCCACAGCGCCACCCGCGCCCCTCAATGAATCCTAGGACACTTTAATTCATTAACTGCCTTTCGGAGCAGCCCCATCCCAACTTCTACTTGCGTGCAACCAGAAGAAGCAGGGATCCCTCAGCTGGGAAGGGAGGCTTCCCATTGCCTTACTGAGACGTCCCTGCACCCTCCTGCTTGCACACATGCTCTGATAGGCAGCGTGAAAATCCCTGCTCCTGCTTGCAAGCAAGGAGGAGTTGGGAGGCTGCTCTGATAGGCAGCATGAAGCCTCCCTTCGCAGCTGAGTTGCTGGGGTCAGGGAAGGTGGAGGCAGCCCGGAAGCTGCGTCTTGGAGCCCCTGCACCACCATCATATGGGGACTTCCCAGCAGATCCTGAAGCCAGCAAGAGCCACCTGCTCCAGGCTGCTGAGACTGCCGCTGCTGCCGCGTTTCCCAGGGACATTAGATGAAATCCGGGGACATTCCGGGGACAGAATTTGTCTGGGAACTTATTCACAAATCTGGGGACTGTCCCCAGGAAACGGGAACGTCTGGTAACCCTTTCCAGGAGGGCTGCCATTTCTACACTTGAGTGACACAACATCAGCAACAGGCTAGACCACCGGTGGGAGAAAGTGAGCGAAGCAGGAAGAGCCATAGCTCAGTGCTAGAGCAGCTGTTCTGCATGTAGAACGTCTGAACAGCATCTCCAGGTAGAAATCCCTGGTCTGTGCAGACAGTCCTGAGCTGGGCAGCTATACCTGCCTCCTCTGAGTATCAAGGCAGCTTCCTGTTTAAATCAACCTTTTCTTCAAAACCATGAGGACTGGAAACTTGGCTTTGGTTTTAAAGGCTCAGCACATGGATATTTCTGCCTTGTATGCAGAAGGTGCCATGTTCCGTCCCCAGGGGCCTCTCCAGGTGGTGCTGGGGGAAGAGCGCCTGCCTGGAAACCCCAGGAGGTGCTGCCAGGAGCGAAAGGAGTCAAGGGTCTGGCTGGCAGGAGAAGGGAGGTTCCTGTGAAGTGTCAGTGGTGTGCCAGCCACCAGGGGGCGGTAGAAGCTCAGAGATCCCTGCAAAACACCTGGAGCCATTCATATAAACCGGATTCTAGCTCCGCTGAGATGCACGGGTGCTTTGCGGAATGAGAGAGAGGAGTCCCTGACCCAGAGGCGGCTGTCAGCCTCAAGCAGCCTTTGCCAAGCTGGCGTCCTGCAGGTGTCTTGGACTACAACTCCCATCAGCCCCTGCAGCGCCTGATTTATGGTGCAGGTCCCCAGCACAGGGCACCAAGCAAAATTGAGATGATCCAAAATTGAGGAGATCCATTTTGGGGCGGCAAATCTAGACCTCACTCAAGGGCGCCATATTACCAAAGATTACCCCAAGCCCCTGAGCTAATGGGAATTGTAGTTCAGAGGTTTTGGAGGGTGCCCGGTGGGCAAAGAGTAGCCTAGAGTATGTGTCCCCATGGTATATGCAAGGGTGAAATAAGCCCCCTTGCCCTCCAGCTCCTCTCTCTTTTTCTTTCCTCTGCCCCACATACCTTACAGCGGGGGGTTGGGCTAGATGACCGTTGGGGGTCCCTTCTCAAGCAACAATTCTGTGATTCTATGTCTGTCTCCCCTGTGCAGGCCTGGGGGAAGAAGACAGTGTGTATGTGTTCAAGGATGATGAAATCATCGAGTACGACGGGGAGTTTTCTGCCGACACTTTGGTGGAGTTCATCCTCGATGTAAGTCCTGGGCCTCCTCTTGCCCCGCTTTGCCCCACAGCCTGTCCAAATTGACTGGGGGGCCAGGGAGTCCTGCTCGCCTGGGTCAGGGGCGGAAAGGCGTGCTTGTGTGTGGACGGAACCCTAGAATCCTTTGCGTGGCTGGAACGTAACTCCGTGGCTCTGCACACTCCGTGGCCTCCAAGCCCCTGGCCCCTGGAGGGTTGGTCATGAAGGAATGCGGCCCTTGAGCCCCAAAAAGGCTCCCCACCCCCACTGCAAAGCCTTAAACGGCCTGATGGCTGAGCAAGTCCACCCTCCCTGTAGGAACTAGCCAAGCTTTGAAATTGTAGGGAACAGTCTTCCAAAGGAGACCTGCTTCACTTCCAACAGCCTTCCAAAGGAGACCTGCTCCATTGCTAAAGCCACAGCACTCGGATCGTTGGATAAAAAATGATCTGGTCTGTTGGACAGTGGAAGAAGCAGCATTGGAAGGTGGTGGGCTTTCTTTCAATACAGGGGGTTGGACTAGATGAGCCTGGGTGTCCCTTCCAACTCCGCGATTCCATAATTTTACGACCTTGAAAGTCGTTGGGCTTTCCTTCAGTGGAGGTTTCTAACCAGAGGTTGGACGGCCACCTCTCAGGGCTTCTTTGGCTGTGATTCCTGCCCCGCAGGGGTTGGTCTAGATGACCTGTGGAGGTCCCTTCCAACTATGATTCTGTGATTTTGGTGCTGTGATGCCAACGGCCTGATCCTTCCCTTTATCCTTCTCTCCAGGTGATGGAAGACCCAGTGGAGTTCATTGAAGGGGAACATGAGCTTCAGGCGTTTGAGAATGTTGAAGACGAGCCCAAACTGATCGGCTACTTCAAGAACGAAGACTCGGAACGTAGGTGCCTCTTTGGGGCAATGGGAAGAGGGGTGCTGGTCCCCCCAAGAGGCTCTGCTGAAACGCATCCCCTCCCCCAAACACAAACATGTGTGAATGTTCAGGGATGCAGGAGAGGATATATTGTTCGATTAGAGCCTTTCCAACTTGTGTTAACAAGTTCACAATTTAGCAGAGTAACAGTCCCCCTTTTAAACTCAGAGCAGATGCGTTTGCTCAGGCTCACTAAAGCCTCTAGAATAACTGTTCTGGTATTTTCCCCTTATTACCTCATAAAAGATAAGACACCGCACAGTCTTCTATAAAAGTATAAAAAGAGTTTACTCACTCACATTCTGTTCACAGTCGGATCCCAGAAGGCAGACTTAGCTTAGAAAAGTAACATACACCTGGAAACTATCTCATAAGGAGACAGTCCCTTTGTCCTCTCTGGGCTGGAGGCCAAGAGAGCATCTTTGGCTAAGCAGATGTTGCTTCTTCAACGCATGTAGTCAGAGAGAGAGGGAGATGGCTGCCCTGCCCTGTGCTTTTGTCGTTACCTGCACAGGTGAGGCCACGCCCACCTCTAGTCACACGCAGAGGAAGTCTGTCCCAGCCCAGAAGGAAACAGGAAGTTGACCTGCTGGCTGGACAAACATTCCTCCCCATGTGTAAACATAATCACTCTAGGAAGGTTGTACTTGACTGCTCTTGTGTTTCACATCCGACAAAACACACATGTACAAGCACTGGACAGCTCTACCAGTTGGACCGTGCAGGCAGCCCATCTTAGTCCTGGTTGCAGGAGGAGAAGGAGAGAGCGATTGATGGCTCTGCTGTGCCTCCACAGATGGAGGCAGAAATGCTTCTGAATCTCAGCTGCTCTGCTAACCCAGAAATAGTGCTCCAGGTTAAGAACTTTGCTTCAGGATGAGAACAGAAATCGTGCTCCGGCAGCATGCCAGCAGTGGGAGGCCCCATTAGCTAAAGTGGTGCTTCAGGTTAAGAACGGACCTCCAGAATGAATTAAGTACTTAAACTGAGGTACCACGGTAGATAAATAGGTACTGCTCCAGTGGGAAGGTAAACGGCATTTCCGTGCTCTGCTCTGGTTCGCCAGAAGCAGCTTAGTCCTGCTGGCCACATGACCCGGCAGCTGTACGCCGGCTCCCTCAGCCAGTAAAGCGAGATGAGCGCCGCAACCCCAGAGTCGTCCGCGACTGGACCTAACGGTCAGGGGTCCCTTTACCTTTTAAGGAAACGTAGGACATTCCAGGATCAAATCAGAAACTGGGATGGTTTCTCTAAACCAGGGATGTCCCTGGAAAATAGGGAGCCTGGGAGGGTCTGCTGCTTAAAGGCCTCCAGTGAGGGAGATTCTGCCACCTTCCGAGGGAGTCTGCTCCACTGCTCCAAGGTAGACTGCTCCTGCTCCTGGAGGGACTACTCCACCACCACAGATCTATCCTTCTGTTGGTTCTGCAGCTGTGGGTTTTCTCCATGAGAGACACAGCCCCGGACGAGACACACAGTGCTGTGCATCCGCCGCCTTGCTGCGCGGCTGCTTTTTTAAGAAACAGAATGCAGCCCGGAGTTAAAAGTTTGCAGATTTGCACTGATGCCTCGCGTGCTCCCAGACAGCTCTTGTCAGCCCCCCTCTCTGTCTCCCGCCAGTCCCTGCTTCGGGGCCGGAAGCCCCACGACCAGCTGACACCCGCATTAAACCAGCTTAACATGTCAGCCCTGTGACCCATCACGGCTCGGCAGAGAGGGAGAAGCGGCCGCTCTCTCGCCCAGGCGGAAAGCCTGGTGTGGGGACGCAGATCCTTTCTCAGGAAACCTGGGGGGTGGGCTGCCCTGGAGGGCCTGGTCTGGGGGCAAAGCTCTGCGGCTGGGCGGCTGATGGGGACTGGCAATTGCAGGACTTGAGAACTGGGAGGGACTCTAAGGACCATCTAGTCCAGCGAGAAGCCAAGTTACAGGGAACCAGACAGAGGGCCTTTTTGGTGGTGGCACCCGCCCTGTGGAACGCCCTCCCACCAGATGTCAAAGAGAAGAACAACTACCTGACATTTAGAAGACATCTGAAGGCAGCCCTGTTCAGGGAAGCTTTTAATGTGTGACATTTTAGTGTATTTTTGGTCTTTGTTGGAAGCCGCCCAGAGTGGCTGGGGAAACCCAGCCAGATGGGCGGGGTACAAATAAATTATTATTATTATTATTATTATTATTATTATTATTATTATTATTATTGCTTCTTATAGGGGAGTGGGAGGGGATTGGGGGGTGCGTTTATAGGATATTGGGAGGGTTCCCCCAAAGACTTGGGAACCCCTGGACCAGGCAGTCCTTGAAGCATCCTGGACCCAAACTTTCAATAAATGCAAGAACCTTGTGCCCGCCTGAGCAGCAGTTTCTGGAGCACTGGATTGCTGCATTGCTGAGTTGGGACCTCTCTGGGGTCCCAACTCTATGATGATACGATGGCCTGATCTTCTTATGTTCTGATCGTAGATATTAATAATAATATCAGCCCAAGGCAGGCAGGATCCCCTCGCTCACCCACACACCCAGCAGCCTTTCGGCCTTTGCCACCCCGGAAAACAAGGTGCTACTGATCGCATTATTTCCCCCTTTCCAGATTTCAAGGCCTACGAAGACGCGGCTGAGGAGTTTCACCCCTACATCGATTTCTATGCCACCTTTGACAGCAAGGTACGTAGCTGGCCACAAATGCCACCTCGCTTTTGCAGACAGCAGGACAGCAAAGTACCTTGTGTTGGAAGGAAGCTTGCAAGTTGCAGGGGGGGGGGCATGGCGGCATGAGAAGTTAGGAGCGGATTGCAAGTTTCCAAACAGGAGCAGCCAACGCACCTGAGAAACTGATTGCTGCGTTGCAGAGGGTTGGGCTAGATGACCGCTGAGGGTCCCTCTGCAATTCTAGGACTCCACCCCCCTCTCTCCCCATCGCAGGTTGCAAAGAAGTTGTCCCTGAAGCTGAACGAGATTGACTACTATGAGCCTTTCATGGAGGAACCGGTCACGATCCCAGACAAACCCAATAGCGAGGAAGAAATTGTCCAGTTTTTGGAGGAGCACAAGAGGTGAAGAAAAATTGGGGAGGGGGAGGGAGGAATTGGAGGAGGGGGAGGCTCTCCCCCCCCCCCGCCGCCGCCTTCCTGGCTCTAGACAGAGGCACGCGCGCGCGCGCGCGCACGCACGCACGCACACACACACAGACTCTGAAACGGGCAATTCTTGCGCTTTCTCCCGGCTGACTGCTGTGGATGGGGAGGAGAGTCATCCGTTGCCATGGCAGCAGCAACACCAAAGTCCTTCTCCTGCTGCCATGGCAACGGCACATTTATTGGCTGAGATTCCAAGCCCCAAACGGAGAAGTATTTGCAAACAGGGGCTGGGGGGGGGGGAGAGAGAGAGATGCGTTTCGGTGGGCGGGGGGGGGGGGCGCAAAAGATGGCATTGCTGTCCATCAGAAGCATCCCCCAACCAGGCCTCTTGCGGTCCACACTGGCTGGCAGCAGCAGTCAGGCGGGGAGGGGGCCAGTCCCAGTCCTTCCTTGGAGATGCTTTCGGGAAGGGAAGGGACCTGTATGGTACGAGTCCTTCCCGTTTATATGCGGAGAAGGCGGCTGGGCTGGCTGCTGAGAACGGCAGCCAGCTGGTTTCTGGAGCTCAGGAAACAGGTTGCGCAGCCTGCAGCTCTGGTGCCCGGCGGAGGTTCCTGAGCCGCGGTCCTTGCACTGCACGACCCTCGGGGGGGGGGATCTCTTCCATTCTGCCAGAGGAATAGCCCCGGGGGCGAAAGGGGAATAAGGCAAAATGGCAATCAGTCGCCCTGGGGATGTTTCAGAAGCCCATGCATGCCAAAGACCTAGGGAAAAAATCCTCTCTCAAATCACCCCCTCTTTGCCCCCAAACTGCCACCCTCACCGCCGCCAGGGCGCTGATGGGGAGGCCTACCCCCCACCCAAGCTCTCCTCTGCTCTGCTGCAGATGTTTCCGCTGACCCTAATCCCCTGGGATTAACCGGGAGGTTTCCTAACCCCAATCCCTCTCCTCCCAGGGGACCTCAGCCCTGGCACAAACAGGGCGCATTGTGTGGCATAAATCCCCTTCTCTGTCCTGGTGAGGGGAGCGGGGGGGTGTCCCTCGCTTTTGGGGGAAGGAGGCCCTGCGCCCCTTTCCCCCTCCTCATTTTGGGGGGTGCTGTTGATGCGCTTCGTGCCCCTGTTTCTCAGGCACTCCCCCCTCCATGGCATCTCCCTCCAGCTGCTTCTAACATCGGGCCGACGAGGGGCTGTGCGGTTGCCATGGCAGCCTGGCCTTTGCGAGTCGCTCACGGGACCGGATTAGGCCTGTTTTGCACAGCGATGCTTCTCCGGCTCTCATCCTTGGCATTATCCCTGAACCTCGCTCTGACCCCAAACTGACTCCCCCCCCCCCCTCTCTCCCCCTTGGCTACCTGCGTCAAAAGGATTTGCTCAGGCTCCTAAGGCTGCGTACACACCCAAATGCATTTTAAAGGCACGTTTTGCGGGTATGGGGTCTTTCGTGAGAATATAAGGAGAGGCTGGCGGCTGGATCAGGCCAAAGGGGACCCATCTGGTCCAGCCTCCTGTTCTCACAGGGGCCGAACAGATGCCCTAAAAGGGAAATCCATAAGAAGGACTCGAACACAAGAGTAACTCTCCCCTTCTGCAGTTTCCAACAACTTGTGCTCAGAAGTATCGCTGCCTCTGACCGAGGAGGCAGAGTAGAGCCAACCTGGCTAGGAGCCACAAATCGTCTCCTCCTCCATAAATTTGTCTCCTCTTTTAAAGCCATCCAGACTGGTGGCCGTTGTGGCAGGGAGTTCCACAGTTTAACTATGTGCAGCGTGAAGAAGAACTTCCTTTCATCAGTTCTGAGTCTTCCAACACTCAGCCTGACTGGATGTCCCCCCCCCCAGCATTGGTGTTATGGGGGGGCGGAGAGAGAAACTCCCCTCCATCCACTTTCTCCAGGCCACATATAGAATCATAGAATTGTAGGGAGGGACCCTGACGGTCATCTAGTCCATGGGTCAGCAAACTAAGGCCCGGGGGCTGGATCCGGCCCAATCGCCTTCTCAATCCGGCCCGCAGACGGTCCGGGAATCAGCATGTTTTTACATGAGTAGAATGTGCCCTTTTATTTAAAATGCATCTCTGGGTTATTTGTGGGGCATAGGAATTCGTTCATTTTTATTATTTTTTTCAAAATATAGTCTGGCCCCCCTACAAGGTCTGAGGGACAGTGGACCGGCCCCCTGCTGAAAAAAATTGCTGACCTCTGAAATTTCTAGTCCAACCCACCGTGATGCAAGGACTGGCCCACCCATGAGGCAAGTTGAGGCAAGCGCCTCAGGCAGCAGAATCCAGAGGGGCAGCAGACCCAGCCCCCAAGCGATGCATTGCCTGCTGCTGCTCTTGCTGCTGCCTCCTTAGCACCCCTCTGCTGCAAGCTCTCAGCCAATAGGAGGCCCTGGGGGTCTCCCTCCACCCTTGCAAATGATGTACATATTTATCCCCCACCTGTCCCTGATGTAGATCTTCACTCGCCAGCGTGGTGAAGTGGTTAAGAGCCGTGGACTCGTAATCTGGGGAACCGGGTTCGCGTCTCCACTCCTCCACCTGCAGCTGCTGGGTGACCTTGGGCCAGTCACAGTTCTCTGAAGTCTCTCAGCCCCACTCACCTCACAGAGTGTTCGTTGTGGGGGAGGAAGGGAAAGGAGATTGTGAGCCGCTTGGAGACTCCTTAAGGGTAAAGGGACCCCTGACCGTTAGGTCCAGTCGTGGTCGACTCTGGGGTTGCAGCGCTCATCTCGCTTTCCTGGCCGAGGGAGCCGGCATACAGCTTCCAGGTCATGTGGCCAGCATGACTAAGCCACCTCTGGCGAACCAGAGCAGCGCACAGAAACGCCGTTTACCTTCCCGCCAGAGCGGTACCTATTTATCTACTTGCACTTTGACGTGCTTTTGAACTGCTAGGTTGGCAGGAGCAGGGACCGAGCAACGGGAGCTCACTCCGTGGCGGGGATTCGAACCGCCGACCTTCTGATCGGCAAGTCCTAGGCTCTGTGGTTTAGACCACAGCGCCACCTGCGTCCCTATATAACCGCTGAGTTGTGGCCTCTTCTCTCCCCTCCCATGGCTCCTTTTTGGTCTTCTCCAAACTCGCATGCATAGCCTAACCAAACAGCTTTCCGGTCCGGCCAAGGTCTTTGCCACCCACTCACAGCCCCAGGATTTTTGCTGACATCTGCAGATTGGGTTAACTGAAAGATGAGGATCTGATGGTTCCTTCTGATGATTAACAGGGTTTTGCAAGGCAGCGCTGGAGGGGATCTTACAGGATTTCAACAGAAGCTCCACTGAAGATCATTAGTACCCAAAGCCTTAAAGAAGTTTGTGTGTGTTTTCCTCTCTTCCTCAAACTCTCTCTTCTGCCTCTCTTGTCTTACAGGCCCACACTGAGGAAGCTCCAGCCAGAAAGCATGTATGAGACTTGGGTACGTCTAGGGGAAGCCAGGGGGGAGGGAGAAAGAGGAAAGCCTCTGGAATTATCTGCGTCCAAACCTGTCCCTGGATTTTGGAGTTTCGGATTTCCTGGAGTGTTTCTGCAGATGTGCTGCTGATGCTACTCACCCCGCCCCCTTAGCTGGAAGCAGAAATAATGTGAGGATTTCAGACAGCATTTATATCATGCAGCAATGCCCTTCCCTGTGGCCAAGATCTTTCTAACAATGTCTGCTCACAAGTATAAACAGAACTGATTTTCCATTAAGGAGTTGGGTGGAATTGAGCAAGACGTATGAGTGATTCTGTATTCCACCAGCTGCCTAACTCCCCCATAGGTGAGAAAACGGACAGGGGGCAATTCAGAGAAGATATTTTCAAGGGGAATTTGACCACTAATCCCCCAGCCAGTACAAATGCCAAACTTTCTTTGGTTTTGTAATTTTATGATGATTTTAATGACTTCATCATATGGCCCCATGCTATTTGTTTAATGAGCTGGAAACTGAGAAATACCAAGATGTCTCTGTATTTTTGTGACTTTTGTTTTCTCTGTGTGTTTGCCTCTCTTCCGCCGCTACACCACCAAGGTGCATTGATAAAACACGGTGATCTCGAGGCCAGTGTTAGCAAGATGCCTGCAGCCTCGTTCATTCAGAAAAACATATACCCTGCCACCCCACCCAGCTATTCACAAAGACACACCAAGTGGCCTCACCATAAATTATGCACTCTGGTGCAAACAGCACAAAGGCAGCAACTTTGTGCAAACTGATACTGCTGTGTTGGCCAGCTGAAAATGACCAACTTCCTTTTGTTCTGAACTCATGGATGTTTGTTCCAGCTCTCCCTTCGCCCTATGGGCGTAGGTGACAAAACCTTCCCGAAGGTCGTCATCAAGTTGCAGACACGTCCCTCAAAAAATCTCCCTGTTGGTGTGGGAAAGTGCCCTTCACCAAGGAGTTCTTCCATGAAGGAGAGCTGCACTTGAGAGTCACCATGAAGAGCACTGAGTGGCTAGTGCCTGGGATGTCACCGATTCCTCTGCATGCTCCTGGACAACTTGCATTCCTTGCAGCAGGACTGGCATAGGGGAATTGCCATGGGGCCTCGTGGGCAGGGTCTCTGCCAGTGGTAAGACAGACGCCACAAGCTGGGAAAATTCTGACATAAATGAAATTGCTGAAATTGCGAATGTTTGGTGGAAATTGGTCCGGCAAATACGGGAACAGAGCTTCGAGTCCTAGTTGGGATTTGAACTCTGATCTCCCAGGTCCTCTAGCCTCCACACCACATTGACTCTTGATACAAGGCAGAACAGAAAGCTATGCTTTCTTACATCCCCTGCTAGCGAGTAACGTCTCTCTCTCTCTCTCTCTCTCTCTCTCTCTCTCTCTCTCTCTCTCTCTCTCTCTCTTCCTCTCTCTTTGTCCCTGCAGGAGGATGATATAGATGGCATCCATATTGTGGCTTTTGCAGAGGAAGACGACCCTGGTGAGTTGCCCCTACAGAGAACTGAGATATGAGCTTCATGGCCACGGGGGGAGGGGAGGGGGGCTTGCCTGCAGTCTCCATTCTCTTCCCCAATGGTTGTTTCCCCATCTTTCCACATCTACAGTAACTAAAAAAACAGGAAAGGATCATGGTAAATATTAGATCAGAAGGGGGCATTCAAAACATATCATAAAAACACATCCAAACTAGCAATTGAAAGAAGCTGAGGAAGAACTGAGAGAGTTCATGCTCCATTGGGCTGTCTGGAACAGAATTAAAATAGTATAGAAGCTGGTTGTCGGTCTTACCATCAACAGACATTCTCAGCAGAGAGTGTTTGCCCACATTCCGCAGCTGCAAAACAGATAATATATTTATATTTGCCAGTAGCCAACCCAGTTTTCCCTGGCTTGCACTACAATCCCTCAAAACAGGATACAGTGGTACCTCAGGTTACAAACACCTTAGGGTACAAACACTTTGGGTTACAAACACTTTGGGTTACAGACTCCGCTAACCTGGAAGTAGTATCTCGGGTTAAGAACTTTACCGCAGGATAAGAACAGAAATCACGCTGTGGCGGCAGTGGGAGGCCCCATTAGCTAAAGTGGTGCTTCAGGTTAAGAACAGTTTCAGGTTAAGGACAGACCTCCGGAACAAATTAAGTACTTAACCGGCGGTACCACTGTAATTAAAAAGGTGAGCCTTTGGGTTTCTTTAACAGAGCACCTGAACCAGCAATGGGTCTTGCCTTCTGCATCTCCAGAAACACAAAACTTTAGCTTGCTGTGAGTACAAAGGGAGCAGTCGTCCCTAAATTTAAAGCGCTCTTATTCCACTTTAACAGTCATGGCTTCCCCCGAAAACCCCTGTCATGTGGTGAAAGAGTACTCTAAGCCCGTGGCATGGATGTGGAAACCGCAGCAGCCTTCCTAGAGAGGAAATGATTTTGATGGAGAAGTTTGATAAAATCTATCAAGTGATTCTGCTGTCCGTAACTGGGGCAGATTTTTGCCATGAGACTCTTTTGATTCCGGCTGTCTCCCTTTGCTGTTATCATACTGGAGCCCCATGGATGCCTCGTGGGGAGCGAGGAGCCATGAAACTGGGTTGAAATGGTGGCTCTGTTTAGGAAGGGAGGGGGATGGATGGGGTGGGCCTTGATTTGTGGGAGGAGGCCTTGGCACAGGAAAGCTGGTGGACACTGACTGCCCTCTGACCTCTGTGGGATTGTCCAGGGATGCAGGAGAGGATATATTGTTAGATTAGAGCCTTTCCAACTTGTGTTAACAAATTCACAATTTAGCAGAGTAACATTCCCCCTTTTAAACTCAGAGCAGATGCGTTTGCTGAGGCTGACTAAAGCCTCTAGAATAACTGTTCTGGTATTTTCCCCCTATTCCCTCATAAAAGATAAGACACGACACAGTCTTCTATAACAGTACAAAAAGAGTTTACTCACTCACATTCTGTTCACAGTCGGATCCCAGAAGGCAGACTTAGTTTAGAAAAGTAACATACACCTGGAAACTACCTCATAAGGAGACAGTCCCTTTGTCCTCTCTTGGCTGGAGCCCAAGAGAGCATCTTTGGCTAAGCAGATGTTGCTTCTTTGATGCATGCAGTCAGAGAGAGAGAGATGGCTGCCCTGCCCTGTGCTTTTGTCATTACCTGCACAGGTGAGGCCAGCCCCACCTCTAGTCACATGCAGAGGAAGTCTGTCCCAGCCCAGAAGGAAACAGGAAGTTGACCTGCTGGCTGGACAAACATTCCTCCCCAGGTGTAAACAGGTTCACTCTAGGAAGGTTGTACTTGAATGCTCCTGTGTTTCACATCCCACAACCTCCCTCTCTCCTCTTCTGGCCACAGATGGTTATGAGTTCCTGGAAATTCTGAAGGACGTTGCCCAAGACAACACAGACAACCCAGACCTCAGTATCATCTGGATTGACCCCGAAGACTTTCCACTGGTGAACAGGCAGTTGTGCTCTTTAGCGGGGGTGGGGGGTGGCTGTCAAGGCCGCCATGGCTTATTCTTGCTTTTTCTATGGCCCCCCACCAAGACCCCCCCTAAGTTGGATTAGACCCATTTCTTGGAAGAAAGCCACTATCGATGGCCAGTGTCCCTACAACCACTTTCTGTCCCTACTCACCCTCCACAAAATCGGACGCTGCGCATGCCTGGAAGTCTTTGTGGACCCTCATTCCCCCTTCTCTCTTTCTCTCTCTCAGCTGATTCCCTACTGGGAGAAGACTTTCGACATTGACCTGTCCCGGCCTCAGATTGGCGTCGTCAACGTAACAGACGTAAGTGACCACGGGCCAGGGAGAGGCGGGCACCTCTGCTGCTGTTGTGAAGCCCAAACTGGGCGCATGCCTCTTGAGAACAATGCTTTTGTAGAATTTGTAGGGAAGTGTCCTTTTGGGTTTCAAATTGTCTAATTTGTCCTGCATAGTTCACTAATTTATTTTACCTATCTTCTTTGCTGGTAGCTTCTTCCTTCTATGGGGATGGGCTGGTCTTGGCCTGGCGTCCACTCTCAGGTGCAGGAACAAAGTCTTTTGCCCAGTAAATCCATTAAGTTCTGTACCTTTCAGAATCATAGCTTCTTCTTTTTTTAACAAAGGTGGGAAATTCAGCGGTTGTATGGCAAACAAGTTATGGACACCCCCTGTTTCTGGAAGCCCCCATCAAAAATAAATCCCCAATATGCAATGAAGCAACATTTTAAGGTTCCTGCTTTCAAGCCCTCTCCCCTTCTTTCAGATAGCTCTGCTATAGACAGCGACAGGGGTCAAGACGTCCATGTAGGCAGGGGGTGGGAAGTTATGGGGAAAATGTTATCTGAGAAAGAGCCCCGAGCCACCTCAGTCACCCGCTGCATGTTCCCTTTATACCAGGGATGAATCAAACACAAAGTGTTTTGTGATTCCTGCATTGCGGGGGAGCATGTTCGGCTTCCGGAAAAAGTTCTCTTACTTCCAGGTTTACAGTGTTTGGGTTCCAAGTTGTATGAGTACCAAGGCATTTGAGAACCACTGTAAATGTAAAGTATTTAACCTGCACTTATTATTATTATTATTTATTTATTTATTTATTTATTTATTTATTTGTACCCCGCCCATCTGGCTGGGTTTCCCCAGCCACTCTGGGCAGCTTCCAACAAAGACCAAAAACACACTAAAATGTCACACATTAAAAACTTCAGATGTCTTCTAAAAGTCAGGTAGTTGTTTATCGCTTTGACATCTGATGGGAGGGTGTTCCACAGGGCGGGCGCCACCACCGAGAAGGCCTTCTGCCTGGTTCCCTGTAACTTTGCTTCTCGCATTGAGGGAACCGTCAGAAGGCCCTCGGATCTGGACCTTAGTATCTGGGTTGAACGATAGGGGTGGAGACGCTCCTTCAGAACATCACAAATCAATAGGATGATCTCCAGCTGAATTTTACATTCCCCCCCCCCCAGGCTGACAGCATATGGCTGGAGATGGATGACGAGGATGACCTGCCATCCACAGAGGAGTTGGAAGACTGGATTGAGGATGTGCTGGAAGGAGAGATCAACACGGAAGACGACGATGACGATGATGACGACGACGATGACGACGACGATGATGACGATGACGACTAGAGGCTCCCGTTCTTCGTGGAAGGCGGACCCTGCCTCTTGAGGTCCACCTGCGTCACACCCGTCCCCAGAGTGTCCCTCGGGGGCCGCAGTGCCAGGCGCCTCTGGCCGACGCAAAATTCAACACTTTGCCACCAGACCCTAGCAAGAACGTATTTTTATATTGATCCTATTTAAGTCAAAGGCCCCCACCCTGTGCTGAACCCCACGTGTTCCCCCCCCGGGACCCCGCTCTGCCCTCTGCCAGCGCAGGGGTGGTTGTTGGTGCTGACCCCTCCCTCCCCTTTCCCCATTAGGCTCGCCAGGTGTCCTTCAGGCTGTTCCTGGATGCACCATCAGTTTTCCCTGGGATGTTAAGCCCGGCTCAGGTTTTCCAGGTGAATCCCAGGAACGGGCGAGGCTCTTTGCCTCTTCCTAACCCTCAGCATCCTGGTTTACGGGGCACTTGATGGCCCCCCAACTCAGCACAGGCAGAGATGTGTGTGACCCATCCCTAAGTCCTCTCTCTTTATGTGTGCTTCCCCTGTGATGTCCACTCTGACTGGCAGGGACTGTCCAGGCAGGGAATATTTTCTCAGCCCCTCCTGGCGATGCCACTGGGGTGGGGAGGGTGAAACCTGGGACCTTCTGGACGCAGAGCAGATGCCTTATTTACCATCTCTTCCCAAATTCCCTGCCTTCCCACCAATCCCTTCCTCTTCCTCACCGTGACACGAGGGAATAGTCCCCGTCTTCCTTGCTAGCGTCTCTCTTGGACTTTGTTAAATCTATCACTCACTCGGCTCTGAGTTTCTGTCAGGAAACACCTCCCCAAATCATTTCATCAGTTAAACTGAAGTGGGAGGGCAGAGATCAGCCAATAACGTCTGTGTGTGTTTTTTTTGGGGGGGGGATAGAAACAAATGTAATTCCTGGGCTTTGGGGGTTAATATATTTGGGCTAAAACTGTCTTGTTAATATTTTCGGAGCGGGGAGACAATCGGGGGGGGGACACACAACCTGTTCAGCACTCAGTGGGGGTGACACAATGTACAATTTGTATATTTTTCAACAACTTTGTACAGATCAACCAAAGCGATTAAAAAAAAAAACAAATAACAATGCTGGTGAGATATTATTTTCTGCCTGCCGCCGCTACCCTTCTCCCCCACCCCTCAAAATTTCTCATAACGATGATGGCATCAAAGACCTAAAGGCAAAAAGAGCCAGGGAAAGGAATTAATCCTGGATAACTCTTCTTCATAAGAACATGAGAAGGGTCTGCTGGATCAGGCCAAAGGGGGACACCTAGTCCAGCATCCTCTTCTCACAGTGGCCCACCAGACGCCCCAAACAGAAACCCGCAAGCAGGATTCGAACACATGAGCCCCGACCTTCCTGGGGTTTGCAGTATGATCATCCTGGATGGTAGCCATTGACAGCTGGCTCCTCCATTTTAAGCCCTCCACTCCTCTTTTTGAGCCACCCAAGTTGGTGGCCACCTCTGTCCCCTGTGGCAGGGAGTTCCATAGTTTAACTCTGCGCTGTGTGAAGAAGGACTTTCTTTTATCCGTCCTGAACCTCCCAACATTCACTTTCACTGGATGCCCATGAATCCTAGTGTTAGGAGACCCCATGCCTGGTATTGTCAGATCAAAAGGCTACACTGGGTTTTGTTTCCAGGCCTATTTCCTTGTGATTTTGGGGGGTGGGTGGGTGTTGGGGGGGAACCTTCCCTTGGAGCCTACGTGGCCTGTGGGAGATTGTTTTGGGATTTGGGGCAGAGAAAGAGATTTTGGAGGAGGGAGGGAGGGAACCTGATCCACCCCAAGACCAGCTCTTCTGTCCTCCTCTATTTTCCTGCGGTTGCCAGGGTCACCGTCAACTGCGCCATGGAAACAGCACACTGCCAGGGGTCTGCTTAGAGAGAGGCTGCCAGCAGTGAGCCGGGCTGGGCCGGTGGGGTGAGGTGGGAGGGGGCACCTCTGGGCACTGATGTGTGCTGTGGGGGGAGGCTGCCCATGCACCCACTAGCGTCCTGTGCACATCTGGGTGCACTAAGCAGCTAGACCGGTGACGGAGCCTCCGCTGGGACCACATAACACCGGTCTTGAAAGACCTACATTGGCTCCCAGTACGTTTCTGAGCACAATTCAAAGTGTTGGTGCTGACCTTGAAAGCCCTAAACGGCCTCAGTCCAGTAGACCTGAAGGAGCGTCTCCACCCCCATCGTTCTGCCCAGACACTGAGGTCCAGATACGAGGGCCTTCTGGCAGTTCTCGCATTGTGAGAAGCGAAGTTACAGGGAACCAGGCAGAGGGCCTTCTCAGTGGTGGCGCCCTCCCTGTGGAATGCCCTTCCAGCAGATGTCAAGGAGAAAAAGAACTCTCCGACTTTTGGAAGACACCTGAAGGCAGCCCTGTATTGGAAAAAAATTAATGTTTGATGTTAGGTTTTTAAGTGTGCTGGAAGCCGCTCAGAGTGGCTGGGCAACTCAGTCAGATGGGCAGAGTACAAATTATAAAATTATCACCATCGCCATCATGGGTGCACAGAGAATACTGCTGGCTTAGCTCCCCCAGGGATTTTGCCAGCCTTGCCAGAGGAAGCCCTTTTCCATGAAAGTGGACACCTTCTGCATCAGGTCCTCTGTAGAAGAACGTGAGAAGAGGCCTCCCCAGATCAGGCCAAACAGGGAGTCATAATATCACAGAATTGTAGAGCTGGAAGGGATTCCCAACTGAAGTATCCTTGATGGTTGACCATCCAACCTCTGCTTAAAAACATCTGAGGGAGGAGAGCTTGCCATCTCCTAAGGCCATCCGTTCCGCGCCACAGACAGGAATGCAAGAAGCTGCTTTGTATTGAGTCAGACTGCGGGGTTCACCTAGTTCAGTCTTGTCTACACTGGCTGGCAGCAGCCCAGAGGTTGCTACCAGCCCTGTCTGGAATCCTGGGATCTTCCGCCAGCAAATCAGGTGATCAGCCACTGAGCCACAGCCCTTCCCCCATGCCAGGGACATGACAGATCCTTCCAGATGTTCTAGGAGTCCAGCGGCCACCATTACCATCCCTGGCTTTGACACTTGAGGTGGAATCGGAGAACATCTGGAGGGTCTGCGCCCTGTAGACTCTAAGGAGTCCAATGCGGTTGCTGGTCCAATGGGTCCCAAACTTCGGGGGGGGGCACTGTGGGTTAAACCACAGAGCCCAGGACTTGCCGATCAGAGGTTCGGCGGTTCGAATCCCTGTGACAGGGTGAGCTCCCATTGCTCGGTCCCTGCTCCTGCCAACCTAGCAGTTCAAAAGCACGTCAAAGTGCAAGTAGATAAATAGGTGCCGCTCCGGCGGGAAGGTAAACGGTGTTTCCGTGCGCTGCTCTGGTTCGCCAGAAGTGGCTTAGTCCTGCTGGCCACATGACCTGGAAGCTGTACACCGGATCCCTCGGCCACTGAAGCGAGATGAGCGCCACAACCCCAGAGTCGGTCACGACTGGACCTAACGGTCAGGGGTCCCTTTACCTTTACCTTACCTCCCTGGTCCCATAAACTCATCCTCAGATCCCCCTACCCTACGCTAGAAACAGAATCACGGTTTGCACGACCCACAAAGGAACATAATAACACAATAAAATTCAAAACAGAAACGACAGTACATTTATTCAAGACCCAATTAAAATGGTTTAGTTTAATCAATTCAACAGAACTGATGAGCTGGGCCTGGTGATACTGGCTTTTCAAAGTCTGATAGTCGTCTCCTCCTCCAGCGCCCCACCCTTGCCTCGTAGCATCCCCCAGGTCAAGGGGGCAAGGCCACCCACTTGCTGTGATCTGAGTGCCCCCCCTCCCGTGTTCAGCACCGGCTGACACTTATGGAAAATATAAAAGCAGAGGGATCGCCACCGTCAGCAAAGGCAGTTTCGTGCGCACATTGATGGGTCCGTATGAATAATGTATGCTAAAGCAACAGAATATTCAGGCTCAGAGTCCCAAGTTTGCATCATGTGCTGCTTGGAAATGAAGCGGCGATCTATCATTCCTACAGCACACTAAAAACCGTCTCTCCCTCACAGCAAGATGCTGTGGGCTGCCCTGGTGGGAAGGGTGGGTTGTGGTTAGCCCCATTTCACAGACGGCTAAAAGAAGACAGAGACTGAGAGCGAGGGGTTGTCTTCATCAAAGTGCAAGGGACACAAGAACGTCAGAAGAGCAGCTGGATCAGGCCAAGGGGCCCATTGAGTCACAGAGACAGGTGGCAAGGGGTCTCTTTTGTCCTGCTCTAGGGTAAAAACGCGTCTCCGTAAGACCGGAGTCACCAATTCCATGAAACCCTGTGGAATGTCTCACCTGAATATTATGCTTACTGAGAGGGGGGCTTGCCTGCTTCAGGAAACAGGAACCCTCTTCTGAATTAAATCAACACATTAAAGAATTTTAAACATATCAGACTTGGGATTTGGGCTTCTGCTGTTTTGGTGACTTATGACCATGGCTGGATTTAGGTTTGATGAGGCCCTCAGATCCTGAAGGTAATGGGGCCCTTTATCTGCCCAGCTGTCCTTTGTCAACAACAAATTGTCACTGTTTTTTTGTGTTGAATATACGCTATATGGTAATTTATGGACCTAACAGGTATCTAAAGCCATTTGCACGTAACAAAATATGTATTTTATCAAAGTAATTGTTGAACTGAAATACAATTAAGAAGTATATTAATAGTGAAATACTACTAAGAAGAAGTATATTAATAGTGAAATAATTATTAAGCTCTAACTTAGAATGATTGGGGGCCCATTACTTACATCATAGGAGCCTGTTGTTGCTTAGTCGTGTCCGCCTCTTCGTGACCCCCTGGACCAGAGCACGCCAGGCACACCTGTCTTCCACTGCCTCCTGCAGTTTGGTCAAACTCATGCTGGTCCCTTCGAGAACACTGTCCCACCATCTCGTCCTCCGTCATCCCCTTCTCCTTGTGCCCTCCATCTTTCCCAACATCAGGTTCTTTTCCAGAGGGTCTTCTCTTCTGCTGAGGTGGCCAAAGTCTTGGAGCCTCAGCTTCAGGATCTGTCCTTCCAGTGAGCACTCAGGGCTGATTTCCTTCAGAATGGATCGGTTGATCTTCTTGCAGTCCATGGGACTCTAAGAGTCTTCTCCAGCACCAGAATTCAAAACATAATTCATAATTCATAGGAGCCTACACAACACAAAATACTGTTGCTGTATGTAGGTTTTGTTTTATTTGCTTTTTATCTTATATTTTGGAGAGAAAAATCCCCCCTTAAATTTTTTTAGGGGCCCCCAAGAGAGTGGGGCCCTAAGCTATAGCTTGTTTAGCTTATACGTAGATCTGGCACCGCTTATGATAGAATCTCTCTCTCACACACATGCAGCCCTTAAGAACAGCTTGGCTGTTGCTGGGTCAGCCCCAAGGAAGCCCCATCGAGCTCAGCATCTCATTCTCACCGTGGCCAAAGAACCTTAAGAATCCAGGACTCTAGATAGACTGCCTCTGGACCCGGAGGTTCCATAGGGAGAGCCTGGCTACTGGATCAGGCCCAAGGGGGGGCCCTTCTAGTTCAGTGAAAGAACCAAAAGTGATGTCCTCTCCCCTCCACCCCATTTATTGCCATCTCTCATTTAATGCAAACTTTTCTCCGCCCCAATGACACTACAAATGAACGTTATGGTCAGCGGTCTGGACATCTTTTGCTGCAGCCAGAGAACAAGGTCTGTGGTTTTAAAAAGAAGCCATTTGAATCTTGGGGGATTTTGCTTCTCTTCTCTATTCTTCACCCCCCCCCGACAACATTTACATTAAAAATGCATGTGAAACATTGCCAGTCTATTAATACCAAGCCTTGTAAAAGCCTTTTATGCCCTTAATCTTGTGGTGTGACGGCGAGGCGCACAGAGGAGCTGAAAGATCCCCCCGAGATCTATTTCCTGAGAAAGGGGGGGCTCTGGATTCTGTCCTCTTTTTAAAAAAAACAGAAGAGTTTAACTTGGGAGACATCGTTTGTGCTGTTTGCCTAGTGAAAAAGGCACCACCTGGCAAAAGATTCTTACACCAAATTAATTTGCAGGGCTTTGGATGAGACGCAGGGCTTCTCCACACCCCCCCCCCACCTTCCTAATGCCAAAAGGTTGGTGGGGAAGGGGTTAGCAAATAACCCAACAGGCAAAAAAATAGGACAAAAGTCCAAAGCCCTAAGAAGCCCCCAGTAAAAAAGGTAAAGGGACCCCTGACCATGAGGTCCAGTCATGGCTGACTCTGGGGTTGCGGCACTCATCTCACTTTACTGGCCGAGAAAGCCGGTGTACAGTTTCTGGGTCATGTGACCAGCAGGACTAAGCCGCTTCTGGCGAACCAGAGCAGCTCATGGAAACGCCATTTACCTTCCCGCCGGAGCGGTACCTATTTATCTACTTGCACTTTGCTGATATCATTTCCATACTTGCCTCTGAAACAAAACCATCTTTGCAGTGACTTTTCTGCAGGAAAGCGGCTAGAGAAACGTGGTCCTTCCTCTCTCTTAACTCTAGAACCTGAGGGTGTCTGAGGAGGCTGGACGTGGGAACATTCAGGACAGGCAAAAGGAAGTCCTTCTTCACGCAGCACAAATTTAAACTATGGAACTCACATCTGCAGGAGGCAACCAAACTGCATGGCTTTTAAAGAGGACTGGACAAACCCACAGAGGGGGAGAGGCCATGAGTCTTGAAAGGTTATGTGTGTGTGTTTTAACATATCATTTTCAACAGTAATTAAACATACTTTTACATCTTATTCAATTTTTTTGACTTCCATCAATCCTGTCTGAAAAATTTCCAATCTAATCTCTTAGTATGCATTTCTTATCTTCCCTATTACATTTAAAACTCACAACCAATATCTCTATTCTTTATCTACTTTGTAACACTTCGTATATTTCTCCTTACAAATCTTCTTGTAGTCCTACTAGCATAATTTGTTGATTACAGTTGCTCTTCAAATAATTCGTATACTTCTTCCAATCTTCTGTGAATCTTTGGTCCCGCAGGTTTCGAATCCTTCCTGTCATTTTGTCCAATTCTGCATAGTCCATTAATTTCGTCTGCCGTTCTTCTTTTGTCTTGAAAGGTCCCTGAGAATCCCTCTGTGGATGGAAACTTGCCGCTTGATCTCAGGAAGTGCAAGTGTAAGAGCTGATCTCATCTCCGTCTCATGGCCAGCCACCGGGCGATGTGCGCAGGGAAACAGTGGGAGGAAAGAGGTGCAGCTTGCTCAGACCTCGAGTTCCTCCTTTCTTTCTCAAGTCACACTGAGAAGGTTTCCTGGCAGCACGGAAGGCAAGAACTTAACATGGGAAAGGTCCCACCCACCCACCCTGGCCCACGCAACTGCATCAGCTGATGGGAGAGGGAAATTGTTGTTGTTGAGTCATTTAGTCGGGATGTGAGTGGCGCTGTGGGTTAAACCACAGAGCCTAGGACTTGCCAGTCAGAAGGTCGGCAGTTCTAATCCCTGTGATGGGGTGAGCTCCCGTTGCTCGATCCTTGCTCCTGCCAACCTAGCAGTTCGGAAGCAAGTGCAAGTAGATAAATAGATACCACTCCGGCGGGAAGGTAAATGGCGTTTCCGTGAGCTGGTCTGGTTCACCAGAAGCAGCTTAGTCCTGCTGGCCACATGACCCGGAAGCTGTACGCCGGCTCCCTCAGCCAGTAAAGCCAGATGAGCGCCACAACCCCAGAGTCGTCCATGACTGGACCTAACAGTCAGGGGTCCCTTTACCTTTACCTAGTCATTTAGTTGTGTCCAACTCTTCGTGACCCCCAGGACCAGAGCATGCCAGGCCCTCCTGTCTTCCACTGCCTCCCTCATGCTGGTCGCTTTGAGAACACTGTCCCACCATCTCGTCCTCTGTCGTCCCCTTCTCCTTGTGCCCTCCATCCTTCCCAACATCAGGGTCTTTTCCAGGGAGTCTTCTCTTTTCATGAGGTGGCAAAGTCTTGGAGCCTCAGCTTCAGGATCTGTCCTTCCAGTGAGCACTTAGGGCTGATTTCCTTCAGAATGGAGAGGTTGGATCTTCTTGCAGTCCATGGGACTCTCAAGAGTCTCCTCCAGCACCATCATTCAAAAGCATCCATTCTTCGGTGATCAGCCTTCTTGATGGTCCAGCTCTCACTTCCATACATCACTACTGGGAAAACCAGAGCTTTTACTATACGGACCTTTGTTGGCAAGGTGATGTCTCTGCTAGCTTCCTCCAAACCCAGCTGGTGGATTTTGAGCAAGCAAATGGCAGCCAAAATGAAACTTGTGCCCAGGCATTTGGAGGTCACATGTACCCAACTCCTCCCATATTTGACCATCCTGAAGCTGCTGGGAGGTGGGAGTCCAACAGTATCAAAAGATTCATAGGTGTCCCAGCCCTACACATTCACTCAATCAAACCTTTATTGAATATCCCGCAAATAAATTGTATTTGATGCCTAATGGCATTTTAGTTCAATACTGAATAATACTGCACCGAGGCCATGCCATGTTATTCTTGAAAGTTAACATGCAACAGCATTCAGCCACCTGGCTGTGTTTGACAGCTGGCATGCAATGGTATTTAGTATTTATTTATTTTACAATTCTCTTTCCTTATTTCTTAACAGCATGTTTAGGCTGGTGTGAAATAGTATTTGGCATTTTTGACTATATTTATCTACAGCACTCATTTGCTGCCCAAACGCAATGTGCTCTTTGGATGCCAAGCAACAAAACATTAAAAATACAATAACTGCCATGGAACAATGGGAAACAGTAAAGGAAGCCCTGCATGAAAAATTTAGCAGCAGGGAGCAGAGAACCATAGAAGATGCAAAGAGGTAGCTAAAAGCATAGAACAGATCTGAGATCAGGTGGATTTAAAAGTCTCCCAGGAGGCTGGGCATCTTCACCTGGAGTCATAAAGCCGCTGGATCAGGCCCAAGAGGCGGTGGTCCTGGTGCTAATCTACTCAAGCACCTTGATAACGACCAGCTCTTCAGGCCTGACACCAGCAACAATCAGAGCAGATGCCAAGTGGTTTAAATGCAGACTCCAAAAACCAGGAAGCATTTCTGGTTCGGAAGGACTTGTTCCAGCCACTTTTTGCAAAAGTTGGGTTTCTCTTGGGGACGCTGAGCTAGATGCACCCCCAAGGTCTGACTCGGTATATGGCTGCTTCCGACCACTCTGCCCCCAGCAGAGGACAAAGGGGCCGCCATCCGAAAGGACCAGCGTCTTCCCTAATTGTTTAGGGCTATTTTTGGTTTTTTAAAAGATGGGGCGGCGGGAGGTGATGCCGGCTGCTGCGCTCCTTTCTCCCGGCCAGGCTGGGGCGGCTGCCCGTCTCCTGACCCCTCCAAAGAGCCCTTTCGTCTCCGGGGGTCGTTTGGCGAGACGCGCGCTCCGGAGCGTCACGTGTGAAAGGGGCTGGTTTCGGGTTCCTGCTTTGCCAAGCCTCGCGCATCAGCACAAAAAGGCAGCCCGCCCGCCCGCCCGCCAGCCTCCTCCTCTCCGCGGCTCCCCCCGCTGACATCACTCGGCGCGGAGGAGGGCAGAGCGGGAGGAGGGTGGGGTGACCCGGAGAGCCGCCCAGCGCGAAAGGAGAAGCCTCGCCGCCGCCGCCGCCGCCGCCGCGCACAGACAGACGCTCGCCCGCCGCCGCCGCTGCCGCTGCGCCCGGCTCGAGGGGCGCGTCCCGTCCGGGGAGGGCAGGAGGACGAGGTCGCCGCCGCCGCCGCCCGCCGTGCCCAGGGGGACCCATCCTGCTCCGGCGCTTCCTGCCGCCGGTAAGTCCAGCGCCTCTCCGGCCAGACATCCCTCGCCAGGGAGACAGAAAGAGAGAGATCCATCCGAAAGGGGCGCAGCCGCCGCTCCGTGCGCTCTGCACATGGCCAGAGGCTCGCCCGCGCCCGCCCGCCCGCTGGGGGTCTGAGCGACCAAAGTCGGGGCGGTGGGGCTGATGGAGGGCTGGGGCGATGGGGTGTCGGGGGCGACGATGGGGACGCAGAGAGCCCGTTTCCGGGGCGCGCCCAAGGCGGGGAGCCCCCTTCGCCGCGCGGCTCTCCTTCGCCCGCTGAGGGTGACTCAAACCCAGATCCCGGGCTGAATCATTGCCGCTTCCTCTTTGGACTGCTGCCCTGGCAGATTTCTGGACAGAGCTCAGCAGCCGTCGCCTGACTCGGACCAGAGAAGCTCAGGGCTGTCCACACTGGCAGGCAGCAGCAGCAGCAGCGGCTCTCCGGGCTCTAAGTTCAGGGAGATGTCGATGGAGACAAGGGGGGATTTGAACCCGGGACCTTATGCATGCAAAGCAGATGTTCTGCCCCGGACTCGGCGCCCACCCCCACCCCCAGGTTCCTTTGCCCCCACCCTGCCGGCCGCATTTGCTCTCGGGGCTCCCAGGCCATCGCCAGCCCCCTCTCCCCTTCTGGCCCCCTCCCCCCGTTAAAAAAGAAAGCCCAAAGTGAACCACATTGTGCAGGCAAAACTCTAAAAGTGCCAACCGCCTTGAGAGCCAGCCAGAGCCCAACGGGGCATTGTCCCTGCTGCCTAGTCTAACTCTTTAGCTCTTTCTCCGGCCCCCATTTTTATTTCCTCCCCCTGCGACTTAACTCTGCCCCTGGTCAGCTCGACTTGATGCCATCTGCCCAAGGAGATTGAAATTGAGAGGAACCAGGCACAGGGCGGGGCTCCTCCCAGTTTGCCACTTCCTCCTCAAATCTAGGAAACATAGGTAGCGGCTTTCTAGTGAGTCGGGCCATTGGGTCCACCTGGCTCAGTGTTTCCTACACGGGCTGGCAGCCCTGGCTCGGCAGCCCTACCTGGCGATGCCAGCGGGGATTGAGCCTGGCATGGTCTGCAAGCAGAGCAGGGGCTCTGCCAGGGAGCCACGGTAGACCTTCTCTACTCTAGAGAAGGCCCAAGAACAGCTGCGATTCCTGCAGTGCAGGGGGTTGGACTAGATGACCCCCAGGGGTCCCATCCAGCTCTACAGTTCTATGGCAGGCTTAGCAGAGCCCTGGAAGAAAACTTCGGGAAAACAGGAATGAGCCACCAGCACTCTCAGCTGCGTTCAGATATGAACCTGGGAGTTTCTGGTACCTAAACTCTGGTGATAAACGGCCAAGCAAAGTCCTTCTGTAAAGGGGACCAGCCTGGATATGGCTGTGGAGTGTGGGATGTGGGAGAGACCCGGGTTCAAATCCCCCGCACTTAGCCTAGCCTACCTCCTGGGGTTGTTGTGAGGATGGTGCTCTGGAGAAGGCACCTTGAGCTCCCTGGAGAACAGGCAGGATATAAATTCAGTCAGCAAATGGGGATGTCCACCCTGGTCGGCAGGAAGAGCACCCAAACTCTTTCCCTCGGCTCTCCCTGCCCTAGCCAAGAGAGAACTTGAAGCAGATCAGATGGCCACCCCTCAATCACTGGGTTCAGAGTATTCAAGGGACTAGTCCTCATTCATTCAGATCAAGCTTCAGTCCTTTCCCTGGCACAGCATTCCTTCCACCACTACCGCTCCCCCTCCCCACCCTCCTGATGTCCTCCTGAGCATCTCTTTGCCTTCTGAGGTACCAACTGAACATGAAAAAGCCGTTGTCTTTTTGGCATCCTGTTGTGGACAGCCCTGAGGTGGGACTCTTCTTTATCTATAACCAACTTTTCATTTATCTTATGGTCATTTTCTGTTTACGTGTGTGTGTGTGTGTGTATGTGTGTCAGTGTCCTGGTGTCCTGCTGATTTGCAGATTTGTTGCCTCCTTTTTGATGCTTAGTTGATATTGATTGACAGGGACGGTGGTTCCCGCTTTGCTGGAGTTTTGCTGTGGCGTTGCAAACGGTGTTTGGATACTTTTGCATCTCAGGGAGTTGGCCTTTTTGGGTCCTGCCAAGGCCACAATTCTAGGATTCTGGGATGATACCTTGTGCCTCGGAGCGGGAGAGGCAGCCACCGAGATGCGCTCTCCACACAGACGGAATAAATAAATCATGTTGGGTAAATGCACCCTGCTCAAGCTGAAATGGGCTCCTCTAATAACACTCCCTCAGAAGCCAGGGCCTTGCAGGACCAGGCCAAAAGGTGCATTTAAGCCAACATCTGGTCCTCAGGGATAGCTGGACAGGTGCTTCTGTGATGCTTTGCAATTTGGGCCACCTTTGGGCTCATTTGGCAGGAGCCTCCTGTCCGTGCTTGGAGAAAGTGGATGGGGAGAAGCTTTTCTCCCTCTCTCAAAATACAGTGGTACCTCTGGTTATGGACTTAATGCGTTCCAGAGGTCCGTTTTTAACCTGAGGTACCACTTTAGCTAATGGAGCCTCCTGCTGCCTCCGTGCGATTTCTGTTCTCATCCTGAAGTAAAGTTCTTAACCCCAGGTACTACTTCTGAGTTAGCGGAGTCTGTAACCCGAAGTGTTTGTAACCCGAGGTAAAAAGGTAAAGGTAAAGGGACCCCTGGCCATTAGGTTCAGTTGTGACACTCATCTCGCTTTAGTGGCCGAGGGAGCCGGCGTACAGCTTCTGGGTCATGTGGCCAGCAGGACTAAGCCGCTTCTGGCGAACCAGAGCAGCGCACGGTAACGTCGTTTACCTTCCCGCCGGAGCGGTACCTGTTTATCTACTTGCACTTTGTGCTTTTGAACTGCTAGGTTGGCAGGAGCAGGGACCGAGCAACGGGAGCTCACCCCGTCGCAGGGATTCAAACCGCCGACCTTCTGATCGGCAAGTCCTGGGCTCTGTGGTTTAACCCACAGCGCCACCCGCGTCCCTTGTAACCCAAGGTACCACTGTACTAAACTCAGGGACATCTGAGGAAGCTAAATGTTGGGAGATTCAGGAGAGACCAAAGGAAATCCGCCCTCCACGCTCTGTGCAGAGCTGAATTATGGCGTTCGCTCTCCCAGGAGGTAGCGATGGCCCCCAGCTTGGAAAACTTGGAAAGAGGGTCTGATCACTTCCCAGAGGAGGAGACCAGCCGTGGCTATGAGCTGCCCGCAAGGATGGCTGCGCTCCTCCTTCCTCCACCATCACGCCTCTGAATAATACCAGTTGCTGGGATCACACAGCTGTTGTGCTCATGTCCCAGGAACATCGGAAGCCGCCTCATCCTGAGTCAGACTGTTGGTCTATCTAGCCCAGTAATGTCTACACGGACTGGCAGTGGCCCTCCAGGATTCCAGGTCAGGATCTCTCCCGGCCCTACCAGGAGGTGTCAAGGATTGTGCTGCTTCCAGGTTTCCCATGGGGGAAGCTGGTTCTTCACTGTGGGAACAGGATGCTGGGCTAGCTGTGCCCCCTTTGGGCCTGATCCTGTTGGGCTTCCCCCAGGGAATGTGGTTGGCCACTAGAAGAACAGTGTGCTCGACTAGATGAGTCCCCTTTGTCCTGAACAGCAGCAGGGCTATTCTTACATCCGTAGCGTGAGGGTCAGTAGCTGATGTTGGTCTTCTCAGACTCCAATGCCCATCCTTCCTGACCCATTAGCCAGGCTGGCCGTGGCTGATGGGAACTGGAGTCCAGCAACATACAGAAGAGTGGACCACGTTAGCTACCCCTGTCAGACGTGAATCACTTCCAAGAACTGTGGCAGAGTCAGGATGGGGGTGGGATGTCCCCACAGAAAGGAGAGGGCCGCTTTAGCCATCATGGCTACAGGCAGCAGAGGACAAACACAGAGGATGTTAGCAGAGCAGGTGGGCTTGCAAAGGATTATCTCTTGGGTGGCTCACGCTGCCTCGCTCACATCCCTTGAAGTCGTAAAAGTGTAAGGAGAGCCCGGCTGCTGGATCAGGCCCATAGCCCATCTCATCCAGCATCCTGTTCCCACAGTGGCCAACCAGATGCCGGTGTGTGAAACCTGAAAGCAGGATCCGAGCAAAAGAGCAACTCTCTGCCTCCAGTGTTTTCCAGGAACTGGTACTCGGAAACATTGCTCCAAAACCTCCTCTCTGAAATGGCTCGCCCTCTTTTCATGCCATCCAGGTTGGTGACTGTCACTGCCTCCTGCGGTCCCGCTGCCCCACATGGGTCATTCGCAGAGTCAGGCTGGTTTTGCCTCTTCCTCGCTCTGCCGTGACTTTTGACTTTTTCAATGTCCGCGCTGCAACATCCACGTGGAAGCAGGGCTGCCCCAGCAAAGGGGCCCATTGTGTCCGCTGAGTCCAGATACCATCACGCTTTGGACAGCGGCGTTGGAGTCTTGCTAGACAATGGGCCCCTTCAGACAACCCAGTCCCACGAGAAGCTGCTGCTGCTGCAGAGTCATTGCTGTGTGTGTTGTGGGGGGCGGGATCTGCTGTCATCTGGGTCCTCCAGAGAGGGCACACTTTGTCTTAGTTGCCGTCTGGGACCATCTTAATAAACTGACTTGCAAGTTATCACTGTGGGTCCCTCCCTCAGTCCTGCTGGTTTGTAGAAATCGCAAGAAGGGGAGACTAGAGTCGCTGTTGAACTCCAGTTCTGTTTTTGTGGACTTTCCTTTAAGGCAGCTGGTTGGCCCTGGGAGAACTGGACTGGATGAGCCCCCTTTGTCCTGACCCAGCCACCAGCCTTTTCTGATGTTCTTATATTGACTTCTGTTTGCAGGACGTAGTTTGGGCTTTATTGCTTTAGTGCTTAGTCTTTGTTTAGGTCTGGAGGTCGTTTTTGTGGGGGCTCTTGTTGTCACACCCTATTGTGAGTTTGGTGTTCACCGCAGGGTGCTGAAATAGGGGGGCCTTTGATCTGAGCCCCACAGGCCTCCTTTTATGTTAGCGCTTTTGTTCAAAATGTTTCACACGATGCACCAAAATTCTCCAAAATGACATCTTTAGGCCAGTTCATTTTTACAACAACCTTGTCAGGGTGCCGCAAAGTTATCAGCCCCATATTACAGAGAAGGACAAGAGCAGACAGAGGCAGGGTTCAAACTACGAGCATCCTGGTTCACAGCTCACGCCCTTAACTGCCTTTCCCTCAAATAATTTGTGGTCTTCAAACTTTTAATTGTGCTTTCCCAAATGCTGTCCTGCCCTTCTAAAGACAAGTTGTTCCAGCTTCTCGCACACCCCTGACAACTTGGGGCGACCGCTCTCAGCCTCTTCTGCCTCTCTCTGATCTGCCCTTTGGGACTCTGAATCATAGAATCATAGAGTTGGAAGAGACCCCAAGGGCCATCGAGTCCAACCCCCTGCCAAGCAGGAAACACCATCAGAGCACTCCTGACATATGGTTGTCAAGCCTCTGCTTAAAGACCTCCAAAGAAGGAGACTCCACCACACTCCTTGGCAGCAAATTCCACTGTTGAACAGCTCTTACTGTCAGGAAGTTCTTCCTAATGCTTAGGTGGAATCTTCTTTCTTGTAGTTTGGATCCATTGCTCCGCGTTTGCTTCTCTGGAGCAGCAGAAAACAACCTTTCTCCCTCCTCTATGTGACAGGCCACATGTGCCCCTCACTAGCCCCAAATATTTTTGTCTGGCTGGGATGTGTCCTTGAGCCCTGATCATGGATGGAGGCTGCAGAGGGAGGGACACCAGAGTGTGTACGAGGAAACTAGCCTCCTGTACTAGGGGGACATTCACATCCTTTGCCCCGCCCACATCTCCATCTGGCTCCACCCACCCCTGGCCCTCAGAAGATTGCCCAGAAGAGAATGTGGCCCTTGAGCTGGAGAAACTGAGAAGCATTCAAAACTGTCCCTACTTGCAGGACACCTCCCTTCTGATGCGCCAAGGCCAGGTCAAAGCCTCTCTGTCTCCTACCTGTGCTCTCCTCAGGCAGACTCACCTGGTCCCTTCACTGCACATTTCGAGGTGCAATTGATGGCCTTTTCAGCGTGTTGGCTGGAGGGGAGAGCCACTGGTTTTTGTTTCATTTTTATTATGTCATCATTTGTAAGTTTATGCTCTTCCGCCGTGTGCTCTTCAGATGGGGATCGGAATATAAAGTTAATTAATAAATAAATATCTCCTTTCCTCACCTCTGTTCCTTCATTCGAAAGTTACTGCTTTCAGGTTTAAAAAGTGGGGGAAAGGCAGCCTTAAGATCTCTCCCCTTGATTGACAGCAGCCAACTCAGAACACCACTGATAGCAGGCAAATAAGAGATTGGCTTATATATATTTTCCCCCCTGTGTGCGTCATTCGGCAATTACCCTTCCCCCCTCGGTTGAATCTTATCCACATCCTTCTTACTTCTGAAACCCTTTTCTCTGCCTGCCTTGCTTTGGACTCGCGTGGTTTCTGCATCTCATGACAAGGGCTGTCATCCTCTCTGTGGTGATTCAGCTGCCTCGCCTTCCGTCAGATCCTTCGTGGTTGTGCTGGGAGGCACAGGTGGCCCGTCTATGGCCTGCTCTCCAAAGTGGGGACATCCTTGATCCTTCACGTTCAGCCTCTTCCCTTTCCACACACCCCCAGGCAGTTTTGTGCCTATTAAAAGGCTCCCAGTTCGTCTGACAGCTTCCAGTCCTCTTTCATCCTTCCTTCCTTCGGGTTCCGATAGTGGACAGAAAGTTTTCGCCTCCGCTTGGCTTTCGGAGGAGCTCGTTCCAAGACCCCCGGGGCCACTTCTGCAAGCGAACTCCGCTGCGCAGGTAACTCAAGCGCACTAAAGCCCTCCCTCTGAAGTTCATAGAATCATAGAATGGTAGAATTAGAAGGGGACCCCAGGGGTCATCTAGTCCAACCCCCTGCAGTGCAAGAATTGCAACCAGAGCATCCATGACAAATGGCCACCCAACCGCTCATAAAACCCTCCAGTGAAGGAGAGTCCTCCACTTCCCAAGGCAGTCCCTTAAATAAGCTTGTTTTCTGAGGCTGCAGGACCTGAACCAGTGGGTTCGAATGGTAAGAAAAGAGATTCCAACTAAACATTATTAGGAAGAACTTTATGACGGTAAGGGCACCCTTGGAAGGTGGTGGGCTCTCCTTTTTTGGAGGTTTCTAAGCAGAGGTTGGATGGCCATCTGTCAGGGATGCTTTAGCTGAGATTCCTGCTCTGCGGGGGTTGGACTAGATGACCCTTGGGGAACCCCTCCCAATTCTACAATTATATACTTCTGAGTTGCTGCTGTGTGGATCAGCTTCATTGGCAAGGAAGAAGGCTGAGGGGCAGCTCTGTGTGTGTGTCTCCCTTTGGATCAGACCCCCATCAAAAAGACATCATTGCAGTTAATAAACGTGCTTGCAGAATCCTAAAAAATATTCCAGTGCATTTTGCGAGATGCAACTTTACAAAATGTGCATTGTCTCCCCCCCCCCCACCCGCCTAACTATTAAGGCATTTGCATCATCTTGACAAAATACTAAACTAGAATTCCTTACTTACTTCTGACCTCATCCGTTCCCCAGATTTTTGACTGGGTGCACAATTCAGATGTCTCCCTCTCCTGTTTCCACTAATATTCCAGGACAGGAGTCAGTAATTCTGGGAAGAAAAGCTTGGCAAAAATAAGCCAGTGTGTTTTGCTACAGGAGGAAAAGGATAACCTGGGTGGCAGGGAGAGCAGAATACCTGTGGGATTAGAAATGTCGGAGGCTGAGAAGGCGTTGGCGCCCACAAAACCTCCTCTTGCCTGGCAGAACCAGGACAAAATATTGCAAAAATGAGAGGGAGGCCCTGCAGCTCAAAGCCAGCTCAGAAGGTCAGCTGGAGGCTGGAGCCGTCTTGGGCCAAAGCGTTGCCCTTCCTGGGACATTGCCTCTTGGCTGACAAACTGCACATCAGAGCTGGGGGTTTTTCTCTTCCTTTTAATGGGGGTGTGCCAGATTGTTTGATCTCAGCTCGCCCATTTAAAAGTCAGCTGCTTATCTAAGTCCAGTTAATAATGCTGAGCCTGACTTTATATGCATCTCAAAGCCCTTGGTGTATATACATTATAATGACAAGCTGGAGGAGACTCTGAAGAGTCCCATGGACTGCAAGAAGAACAAACCTCTCCATTCTGAAGGAAATCAGCTCTGAGGGATCACTGGAAGGACAGATCCTGAAGCTGAGGCTCCAAGACTTTGGCCACCTCAAGAGAAGAGAAGACTCCCTGGAAAAGACCCTGATGTTGGGAAAGATGGAGGGCGCAAGGAGAAGGGGACGACGGAGGACGAGATGGTGGGACAGTGTTCTCGAAGCTACCAAACTGCAGGAGGCAGTGGAAGACAGGAGGGCCTGGCATGCTCTGGTCCAGGGCGTCACGAAGAGGCGGACACAACTAAACGACTAAACAACAACAATGACAAGTTAAGCTAGGCCTCCTTCAGAGGAGGAGGAGGAGGGAGGGAGCCATCATAGCTCAATGGGGAGAGCATAATTTTTCCCCCTTCCAGTAGCACCTTAAAGACCAACTAAGTTAGTTCTTGGTATGAGCTTCCGTATGCATGCACACTTCTTCAGATACACCGTGTATCTGAAGAAGTGTGCATGCACACGAAAGCTCATACCAAGAACTAACTTAGTTGGTCTTTAAGGTGCTACTGGAAGGAAAAAAATTTTTTGTTTTGACTATGGCAGACCAACACGGCTACCTATCTGGAACTGGGGAGAGCATGAAGAAGATCCCAAGTCCAGTCCTTGAAAGCTTCTCCAGATAGGGCTGAGGGTGGGTCTCCTGAAATGCCGGCGAACCTCTGCCCATCTACGAAGACAAAATTGAGCTAAATGGGCTCAGCGGTCCTGTCTGGTACAGGGAAGGTCCCTCTGTTCCTGTTAAATTAGCTCTTTCTTCAGAACCATGAGGACTACAATCTTAGTTTGTTTTTAAAGGGACCAGCTGTAACCTCAGCAGCTTTGCATGCAGAACACCACATGCTCAATCCCCGGCTTTTCCAGGCCTGAAACTCTGGCAAACTGCTGCCAGTCAGTGTTGCCATTACTAAGCTAGATGGAGTAGTGGGTCCGACTCCTTATAAGGCAGCTTCCTAGGTTCCCATTTATGCTTCAGATCTGAGTGTGAGGCTTGCTGTCCCGTTTAGTGTGGCGAAGGTGGTTCTTTGCACATCTGGAAGACGACTTTGTCACCTCCCATCACCCTATTGAAGGTGCTTTTACAGCTCAGGGGAAAGGGCAGCAGCCACAGCATGTGTAGACTGTAGCATCCTGAATTAAGGGAGGGAGGGATTCCCACTGCAGCCAAAGGATTGTTTGAGGCCACCATGAAAGAGCTGATCTTCAGCTTGAAACCAGGACTTGCTCTTTAACCATGCTGCTCCTCCAGCTGCCAATGCCATCCATGTAACCTGTGTGAACATCAAGCATGGGTTGTGTCCAGGAACCTGGGGGGATTTCTTTCACGTGTGTGGATGTTTTCATCTTTAAATAAACAGCCCATGCAAGTTTCTAGCTCTTATGGCCATCAAGATTAGCCTGGCCGTCTCAGAGGAAATCTGGAGAGGCTGAGGTGGACTTTCCAGTGGTCAAAGTGTGGTTGTGTCTTCCTGCCCGGCATCTATTTCCTGCCCTCTTCCCCCACCGCACCCCTCTTTCTCTCTCACACTTGATCCTGAACCCATAAGTCGTGCAAAAGGAGCAAATCTGTGCAATGTTCTTGAACAGTTGCAGAATCTGGTTTCGGTTCAGTTTCAGTTTCTTGGACAGGAAGCTTTGATGGCGAGTACACAAGCCTTCCCAGCCCTGCCTCCTGCAAAGCACTTTTTCCCCAACCCCATGCTGGAACATTTTGATGTCGTCGGGTGGGTTTCGAAGGAAGATCGCCCCTTTTGTGAGCCTGGAAATCGCAGCAGCCCTGCTTTGAACCTGTTCAGTTGCAAGCCCGTCTCTCCTCACCAGTCTTCTCTCCCCCCCACTTCCATGTTCTCTCTCTCTCTCTCTCTCTCTCTCTCTCTCTCTCTCTCTCTGTGCATCTCCGCTCCTCTCTGTTCCCTTGGAGCGAGTGTCACCCCTTGTCAGAGGCCCTTTGCATCCAGGTGCCTGTTCTGCCCTCCCAATAGTCCCCGCGGAGCTGTCTCCCTGACTCCTTCCTTCCACATCTGCTTGCTCACCTCCCTGGCTCCCAGACCCAGCTGTCCCAGAACCTTAGCAGAGCTGCCTGTCATTCTAGGGGCTGAGTTCATTTCGCCAAACAGTGACTGGCGGCTCAGGCAGGGGCTGCTTACCATCGCCCCAGCCTCCTGTTGCAACCATCTTTCCCTGGAGTGCTGCATGGATTTTAATCTACCCCCAAAGAGATCCCTTATCATGTTTTATTTAAAACATGGAAACTGGTGTCTGCCTCTCAGGCCAGACCAGCATCCTGTTCTCACAGTGGCCTTGGGAAGGCGGTGAGCAGGACCTGAGCATGAGAACATTCTCCTTCCTGCAGTTTCCAGCAACTTATGCAGAAGCATTGCAGCCATCAGTAGCCTCAACCAGCCCCATATCCTTTCCTTCAGGCACCCTCTCCAGGATTTCTTGCATTTTATAAACCATTTGCTCTGCAGAGTAGATTAGCCGACAGATGCCAGGGAGAGAATCTTGCACATGTCAGAGCATCTCCAAGAGCATCAGACCTTCCTCCTTCAACAGCACTTGCCTCGCGCTCAAGAGCCATTTGATATCAAGGCAGCTACCTGGCTTCATCTGTTGTCATCAGCAGGAGGCTGTGTGAATAAAAGCGAAATGGGCTTGCTCATCCTTGATTGGGTCTCCCAGAGAGTGGTTTTGCTTTGTTTTGTTTTTTAAGATCTTACCTTTGCTCATCAAATACTTGTTTTTGGAGATTTTCAGGCTCAGAAACTATAGGAAGAATCCAGAGCTTAATCCTCTTCATTTAAGTGAGATTTAAAAATATATATATGTCAGAACTGCCACACATAACGGAATGGGAACGCATAGGAGTGCAAGGCGGCTCCCTTACCCAATTCTTCCTTCTTTTTCCAGTTCAACAACAGAGTCCAACGCAAAATGCATGTCTCTCACCCAGAAAGTGTGGTGTAGTTCAGCCTTGAGGCCGATGGTTAAGTTGGTAAGCAACTTGCGAGAACATAAGACTCGAGGAAGAGCCTGCTGGGTCAGCTGCCCAAGGGGACCCATTTAGTCCAGTTCTTACAGGGACGTGGGTTAAACCACTGAGCCTAGGACTTGCCGATCAGAAGGTCAGCGGTTCGAATCCCCGCAACGGGGTGAGCTCCCGTTGCTCGGTCCCTGCTCCTGCCAACCTAGCAGTTTGAAAGCACCTCAAAGTGCAAGTGGATAAATAGGTACCGCTACAGCGGGAAGGTAAACGGCGTATCCGTGCACTGCTCTGCTTCGCCAGAAGCGGCTTAGTCCTGCTGGCCACATGACCCGGAAGCTGTATGCCGGCTCCCTCAGGCAATAAAGCAACCCCAGAGTCGGCCACAACTGGACCTAATGGTCAGGGGTCTCTTTACCTTTTACCTGTTCTTACAGTGACCAGCCAGATGCCCCAATGGGAAACCCACAAGCAGGATCCGAGTGCAAGACCAGCCCTTTCCTGTGCTTTGGTTTCCAGCAACCAGCATTCAGAACCATTGCTGCCTCCAACCATGAAGACAGAACCAAGTCATCACAGGCAGTCGCCATTGCTAGTCTTATCCTCCACGATAAATTCCTTTCCTTTCCAATTCAGTGTTATTCATTTCCATGGGTGTTGCTTCAGCCCACTCTGGAGAAACTCCTGTGCTGATCTTTGTGATGTTTAGAATCAAAGAGGAAGCCAAGCTTTACCGGGGAGGGCGGGCGGGGGCCATACTTTTCTGGTTTTCCGTTCCTCATACACACACAGGCTGACTCTCAGTGGAATAGCCTTGGAGGAAAGCGCTGAGAGTTAAGAGTCCATTGATGCTCAGCTCAAAAGTGCAACCAAAAGCATCTCTTTCCAGGACGGAGTAGCAGGAAGTCAAGTTGTATTTTTATATTCTGTTGGAAGCTGCCCAGAGTGGCTGGGGCAACCCCTTCAGATGGGTGGGAATAATAAGAATAAAGTTGCAGGTTGCATTGTGGCTTGGCATTCTGTCCATGTTGCCACAAGCAGCTCCATGTTCTGGCTGTTATGCTTTTGAGCTCACCACCCTCTTGGCGACTTGGAACAGTATTTGGGGCAGGGACCCTGCTCAGTCTGCATGGCATGCAGAAGGCCAGGGAGCCTCTCTGGTCTGGCCCGGTGTGATTTTCGCAGGCCTGGCAGGTGCTTTGCAGAGCCACTGCTACTCTGAGGAGACACTGGTGAACTACAGGAAGGATCAGGCAGCTTCCTACGTCCTCACAAGAAGGCAGTTGCTGCAGGGTTTTAAATATTGTGCCGTCAATGTACATGTGGCACTTTGTGCAATAGGGCAGCTCTCTGCCTTGACGGACTTGGACTCTAGCAGGTGGCGGGAAATGCCTTTGGCGGCCTGGGGGCTGGATGCCAGGGGTGGGTGGGGCCGGGAGCGAAAGTGCTCAGAGCAAGACATCTCAATTTACTCCCGCATCCCTCCGCAATGCCAGAAGCACAATCTGAGCTCAAGGACACATGGTGGCTCGGCAGAAACACTCCAGAAGAATTCACAGCAGAACCAGAGAGGGGTGTGAGTCCCGGAAGACCTGGAAGACCTTCCCACTTGGCCTGGGAGGGTGGGACCTGGACGGACTCCATCTACAAAAGCTGAGGCTGCTGAACAGCATTGTTTTGTGTTTTGTTCCTGTTACTGATATTAATTTTTTTGTATCTTTATATTAGATGTTGTTGTGGATTATATGGAAACTGTTTCAGTTGGGTTGTGTACTTTTTGATGCTTCACCTGTTGTCCATGACTACTTTTTATCTTTGTAATTATGTTTTTTTACGTTGTAAGTCACCTTGAGCATGCTCTTCACCATAGGAAGGCGGCATACAGATAAAGTTATGCAAGTGTAGTCTGGGTAGAGCTGAAAGGGCCGGGCAGAAAGGTCTCAAGGGCCACATTTGGGCCCAAGGCCTGAGGCTTCTCCACTCCTGCACTACACAATCAAGGCAGATTGAATTATTACACACACTTGGGTTTTGTTGCAGAAGGCTTTGTGGAAAAGGGGTTTGAGGGAAGTGGCAGAGGTGATGTCACACAGATGCTCTTCTGGACAGGTCCAGACATATTGCGGGGAGCAGAGGGGAACCAAGGAGAAGTGTGCAAGTTTTACATGTTGCATTCAAGGAACTTGCAACCCAGCAGGCCTGCTTTCAAGGCAGCCTCATCACCGCCTAAAAGCTTGCAGAAAACCCCAAGGGCAGAGGCTGGCAGAAAAACCGGTTGATCCCCAGGTTGAAGTTGACCAGCAAGGATGCCTGACTTCCACTTGTTTAATAAGAGTAGCGACAAAATAATCATTTTCTCCCCACACCTGCAAATTATACCGCTGAAATGAAGAACACTTGAGGGGTAACCAGGAGTGGTTTGGGTTTTTTTAAGGACTGTGAGTTCCATTCGTCTTCTTGTGCTCAAAACAAATTTCTGGGCTTCATTTGGGATTGTTGTTGTTGTTTTTAAGGATGTGCAGTATGTCTCTTGCACCTGGCTCGGGTTGGTGGATCCTGAGAGTCTCTTGCAAACAACAAAGCAGATTCTACGAGCCTGCAGCTGCTCTAGGGAACCCAGAATTGCCATTTTGAGTCGTGGCCCAGCTATCTTGCTTGCATCCCTCATTCCTGAGCTGGCCTGGGCACACACACACACTCTCTTTCCTACTCCTCCCCCAGCAACATCCCCCTCCCTCAGTAGCCAGGGTGGAAAACAGCTGGACCATTCAGCATATCTTCTGAATTGCGTCTGTCTCTGGGTGTCAGCACCATCAGCCAGCCGCTTGCCATTGTCTCGGGATTTGGGTGCTGGGGCGAGCTGGACAAAAGGGCTATTGTTTGGGCACTTACACTGGTATCCCCCTGTCCTGCCTCGCCTTTGTTCCATCCCTGAATATTCCTCTCTCTCTCTCTCTCTTTTGCACACACCCCAGTGGCTTCACAGCAGCCAACCGGACATTCCATTGCATTTCCAGAGGTGGGGAGTGGAGGGGGGGGTTGCGAGAGGACAGAAGGAAACTGCCAGGGTGCGGGCCCAGGGTGCAGGAGACGGGCTTGCGGCTGCAAAAGCAAGGAGAGTGAAAGGTGCAAAAGCTAAAAGTAGAAAAATAAATAAATAAAGGCGGGTAAAAGGAACTGTGGAAGGAATAAATGAGACACACCCCCCCCCCCGGGAAGAACAGACTCTAGTGCATTAAAAACCCCTGATGCGATTCCCATCTGTGTAAAGGAAATGTGAACTACTTGTTCCTTTCCCTTTGCAGAATGCTGGGATCTCTGCTCTGGGGTTGGGCTGAAATGCTCCACATCTGTTGGGAAAGGAATTCTGAGCAGGGAGTTGTGTGTGTGTGTGTGTGTGTGTGCATGCGCACATGAAGCATTTTCTCTCTCTCTCTCTCTCTCTCTCTCTCTCTCTCTCTGGGAAGGAGCCCATCTTTTAACAGCCCAGCTGTGCAGAACTGAAAGATGCCTGCCGCCTGGCGCCAAGCCAGCCCCAGAAAGCGGAAGCGTGGCTCTCGGTGCGCCCAGCTTCCCATCAGATCGCTTTGCTCGGCTGTGTCTGGGGGAACCGACTTCGCGGAGGAGGGGGTTTGGTCTGTTTTATTTTTAAGAGTCCGAAAACAGGATGGCCAAAAAGGAATGCCTCTCTGTTGAAACTTAGGGCTTGCCACAAGAATACATTCAGAGCGTGTTGGACTGGAGTGGGGCATATACAACCCCTTCTCTCTCACCTGCCTAAATTCTGCTACATGCAGCCCTGATGCTGCACACCTTTTAAAATGTTCCTGCCTTGCATATTTTTATTTTAGTATTTCATGCATTTCTATCCCAACTTTTTCTTTCTCAAAGATGCTCGAGGTGGCATATACGGCTTGTCTCGCCTCCTGAATAAATCACCCCCAACACAACCCTGGGAGGCAGGTTAGGCTGGGAGGCAGACACTGGCCCAAAGGCACCCAATGAGCTTCATGGTTGAGCAGAAATTCGAACCCTGCTCTCTCAAGTCGTAGTCCGAAACTCTCACCGCTACACCCCACTGGCTCTCTGATGGCACTGATTCCACGAGAATTACAGGGCAGTATTAACATATTGAGGGACGCGGGTGGCGCTGTGGGTTAAACCACAGAGCCTAGGACTTGCCGATCAGAAGGTCGGCGGTTTGAATCCCCGCGACGGGGTGAGCTCCCGTTGCTTGGTCCCTGCTCCTGCCAACCTAGCAGTTCGAAAGCACTTCAAAGTGCAAGTAGATAAATAGGTACCGCTCCGGCGGGAAGGTAAACGGTGTTTCCATGCGCTGCTCTGGTTCGCCAGAAGCGGCTTAGTCCTGCTGGCCACATGACCTGGAAGCTGTACGCCGGCTCCCTTGGCCAGTAAAGCGAGATGAGCGCCGCAACCCCAGAGTCGGCCATGACTGGACCTAATGGTCAGGGGTCCCTTTACCCTTTATTAACATATTGCAGTTATAATCCTGTTTATGAGAGATCTCAACTCTTTCCTCAGTTCCTGTACGGGGTGCAGAGGGGTGTTTGTGTGGGTGTCTTACAACATAGATCAGGACAAGCTAAATGGGAGGGGGAGAGAGAAAAGGCCTGGTATGTGAATGCCCTGTGCCCCTCCACCTGGTAAGGCCCCACGAACTGCCCAAGACCCACCCTCCTCAAGCACCAGAGCCAGCCCCTGCCTGTTTTGCAAACAAGGATTCTGCGAGGAGGATGCAGCGGGCCGGATCCACGGTGGCTCAGCATCCTTTCGACTACACAGCATTTCCCAAGTTTCTAATTTTAATGACGGGCGGAGGAGAGGAAGTGTGAATCTTATTAAGGAAAAATAATGGGTTAGCTAGGAATGGGGTGAGGTCAAAGAAAGCTCAGGCTGGTTTTGCAGAGAGGTGAAAGTTCTGGTTGTTGGCTGGAGATCTGGGCAACAGTAGAAGATTCTGGGGGCCTGCCTGTTTGCACTCGGGGGCCGCCTCTGTCTTGAATCAAACTTTGGCAGTCCCGTCTGTTGTTCCTGGAGTTACTTTCTCCTCCCTTCCAGGAGGTTTTCAGAGATTACAAGGAAGTCTTTCTTCATGCAGCACAGAGTTAACCGATGGAACTCACTGTTGCAGGAGGCCCCAAACTTAGATGGCTGTGAAAGAGAACTGGGCATCTGGTTGGCCACTGTGAGAACAGGAGGCTGGACTAGATGGACCCCCTTTGGCCTGACCCAGCAGACTCTTCTTATCTCCTTACGATGATGAATTTGGACGAGGGGAATCCAGCTGCAGTGCCTCCTTCTGGTTTCTCTTGGCCAGGCCTACCTCACAGGGCCATTCTGAGCGTAAACAGCACTCACAAAGCAGAAAACAGCAGAGATAAGGAATGGACCAAAACTCAAGGCGCACAGAGACCACCATGGGGAAAGTTGCCAGAATCAGAGCGTGCCAGACGCTTCACCCTGGTGCCTAATAGGATACGGCAAAGAACTGGGGACATTTGTGGAGCTGTGAATGAGAAACAGGCGCTTTAGGGCAGCAAGGGGTCTGCGTTGCCCAGTGGCGTAGCGTGGGTTGTCAGCACCCAGGGCAAGGCAAGTAATTTGCACCCCCTAACCCGTGGATTTGCGCCCCCTAACCCTAACCCCCAGATGTTGCGCCCAGTGCGGCCGGGCCCCCGTGCACCCCCCACGCTACGCCACTGGCGTTGCCATTGGCATGGCCTGCCTCCTGCCCCAGATTTCCTCAGAGGCAAGATGCAAACAAGCCTAGCTAATCCCAGGGGTTTCAAAATGTCATGAAAACGAAGCCTCGGAAATTTATTAGAGTGCTTGAGAGCTGCGAGATTAAACACACAAACAAAGCTGGCCTCCCGCCTCCTGTTCTTAATGGGTTTTTTTAAAGGGGGGTCTCAACCTACACCCCCCTCTCTGTTCTTTTCCCACCTGACACCTGTGGGTAGCAATGGAGAGGGAGAGGGAGAGAACAAGGGAACTGGACAAAGACAGGATGAGGCCTGAGGGAGGGAGGAAGGAAACTGGGGAGGGGACAAGACCCAAAGCTGTCTCCTTGTGCTGCAAGCGGGTTTCCTGAATCCCAGTTCCTGCAGTGACATCCTGGGGTAGTTTGTGGGGTGGGGGGCTGCACCGGACCCCAGCCTGTGAAGGAAGCGCCTTCCTCTCCTGGCTTCTGCCTCCCTCTCCCTCTCGCCTACTTGCAGCTGTCACAAACATCTTATGTGAGGAGTCTAGTCCAAATGGGTCATCTTGTTGCGGAGTGACTGGCAGCTCTCATGGTAACATGCTAAGCAGGCTGACGGACTGAGGAGCGGACAGGAGATGGCATCTTTGAGGGATAGGGAAATACGAAAGGTTCCTTGGGAGGAGTAGATATCGGCTCCGTCTGGCTTAGTTTCGCATAGCCAGTGCAGTGCCCTCTCATTTAGGTTTCATAAAATGTGTATACACTGCTTGATTGTAACAAACAAACAAACAAAAACAAACTCACAGCAGTTTACTAACAGAATAAAACAAGAAAATTATCGGTAAAAACAACTATTAATCATTTTTATATAAAAAACTAGAAACAGATTAAAACACACATCGGCATTCTATATTTTTCTATATTCTATATTATATTTTGGGGAGCGGGGATAAAATGTTATGTTGAAGTTACTAATAAATAAAAAACCTTTAAAAAACGCCCCAAAACACACCGGCATTCCTAAGGCTTGTCTAAACAAAAATGTTTCTAACAGGCACCCAAAAGAGTCAGTAGGCAGGGAGTTCCAAAGTGTAGGTGCAGCTGCACTAGAAAATTGGTATCTTACCAATGCAGTTCTGGTTCCACAAATCAAAGCGGTTGAGTGGGCGCATTTGGAGTAAGGCGATCTTGCCGGTTAACTGGTCCCAAGTTATGGGCTTGATAAACTAATAGTGGCATGTTGAATGTCTACAACAGGGGTCGCCAACCTAAGGCCCATGGGCCACAAGCGGCCAATGGGGTTCGTTTAACTGGCCCATGGACCCCCACCACCCACCCGGGGACCCCCACTGCCCACTCGGTTGGCTCCTGTGCGCTGCACTAAACTGGCACAGAGGAGAGCGAGGACCGCCGTCCGTGACACTGGCCAGCTTTCCACTGGCTGCAGGAAGCTCCTGCAACCAATAGGAAGCTGTGTACACCTCCTCCGCGAAATGGTGCTTGCTCATGCATGCGTGTGTGCGCGCACACTCCAGCCCACTGCGGCGTCTGTGGGACCATGAACCGGCTCAAGCCACAAAAACTTTGCCAACCCCTGGTCTAGAAGATGATGGTGGTGGTGGTGATTATTATTATTATTAAGCCTTCATTCTCTACCCTTACTGTCACCATCCCTTGGAAGTGATAACACAACATTTAAACATTCTTGCGCTGGATTAAACCACCCCTGGCTTCAGGAAAATGCATGGCAAAATCAATTTGTTAGTCCTCAAGACTCGTGGCTTCCTCAGTGGTAAATGACGCTTTTTGTTCCGTAGCCTGGTTTGTGATTTTCTTTGCTTTCAGTCTGGCTTGTGCCTCAGTGACCACGTGCGGACGCCTGGCCGCTTAGGAAAGAGGGCGATCTTGTTTCAAAGCCCTGGCAAGCCCATAGCAGCCAAGGGGTTAGGAAAATTGACCACTCCGCACTTTGACAGATAGAGAGGCCACTGTTTGGGGGAAAGACCGGAGGGGGGGTTGCCGATTGTAATGGGGAAGGGTGTCAGGCAGAGGGGTCAAAGGCCGGCTTGTTTAACAGTCATATTGTGTCTCAGATTAAATTACTGCTTCATGGAGAAAGGTCAGAGGTCTTCACCCTCCAGATAAGGCCACGGGGAGACCCCTGCCCCAGAGACGAAGGCCAAGGACTCGGCTACAGGGGTGGGCCAAGGACGGAAAGAGGGTTTCTTAGCTTTATGGTGGAAGTTTTTTTGAACTATGATACAGGGGAGCTGTTCTCCCTTAGGTGCCCTTGCTGCAAGAGAGCCAAAATTTGCCCCTTTGACCGGGTGTGCTGTCACTGCAACCGGACTAGAGAAACAGAACTATAGAGTTGGAAGGGGCACAAAGAGTCATCTAGTCCGACCATCTGCAGTGTGCATGATGCTCTGCCTTGCCATCCTCAGCAGAAAAAGTGGGTGGGGTGGGTTGGCTTGGTGTCTACCATAACAGACCAGTTGTTGTTGTTGAGTCGTTTAGTCGTATCCGACTCTTCGTGGCCCCCTGGACCAGAGCACGCCAGGCACTCCTGTCTTCCACTGCCTCCCTCACGCTGGTAGCTTCGAGAACACTGTCCCACCATCTCGTCCTCTGTCGTCCCCTTCTCCTTGTGCCCTCCATCTTTCCCCAACATCAGGGTCTTTTCCAGGGAGTCTTCTCTTCTCATGAGGTGGCTAAAGTCTTGGAGCCTCAGCTTCAGGATCTGTCCTTCCTGTGAGCACTCAGGGCTGATTTCCTTCAGAATGGAGAGGTTGGATCTTCTTGCAGTCCATGGGACTCTCAAGAGTCTCCTCCAGCACCAGAATTCAAAAGCATCAATTCTTCAGCGATCAGCCTTCTTTATGGTCCAGCTTTCACTTCCATACATCACTACTGGGAAAACCAGAGCTTTTACTATACAGACCTTTGTTGGCAAGGTGATGTCTCGGCTTTTTAAGATGCTGTCTAGGTTTGTCATTGCTTTTCTCCCAAGAAGCAGGGATCTTTTAATTTTGTGACTGCTGTCACCATCTGCAGTGATCTCGGAGCCCAAGAAAGTAAAATCTCTCACTGCCTCCATTTCTTCCCCTTCTATTTGCCAGGAGGTGATGGGACCAGTGGCCATGATCTTAGTTAGCAGTGATCAGTAGAGATGTTTAATTGCTTCTGCCCTGCTGGACCTATGATCTTGTGACTATCCAATGAGGCTGAATGCTGGGAGATTTGGGAGAAAAGACAGTGATTTTTTCCCACGCAGAACATAGTTAAACTATTAAACTCTCTCCCACAGGAAGCCGTGAATAGCCACCAATCTGGGCGGCTTTAAGAGAGGGTTAGGCAAATTCATGGAGAATGCAGGACCCTTCCTCTTGTGGCTCCCTGTTTGTGCAATGCTCCCCCCAGGAGCATTACATATATTTAGGTGCAAAAACATTCCTCTTCTCCCAGGCCTTTTGCTAATTAAACAAACAATGGCCTTTTAAACTGTGGGGGTATGGTTTTTGTTTGGTATCATGGCATGTTTGTGTTTTAATATTATAAAACTGATTTTCGGATGAAGGGCAGCACCGAAATTAAAAAACAAGAACAATAATAATAAAAAGTAATAGCAATAGCCACGATGCCTGCACATTGCAAGCAGCATTGCCTCTGAATACAGTTGCTGGAGGGGAGAATGGCCATTGTGCCCTAATTCTGCCTGCTGGTTTCTCTTTAGGGCACCTGAGTGACCAGTCTGAGAAGAGGACGCTGGGCTGGACGGGCTGTTGGCCTGACCCAGCAGTCTCTTCTTATGTTCTTGACTTTTGGCGTTTTAAAACTGCTTCCACACCCATCCTGCAGCCAGTGGGAGAAATAAAGATGGGGAACATCTGTCGCCTTCCAGATGTTGGCCCCCGATCTCCACCAGTAGGTCCAGTGCTCAGAGACGACGACGACGATGATGGGAGTTGTGATCCGAAAATGTCCCTGACTCCTCAGGACTTCAGATTTAATTGGAAAGGAGATGTGCTTTGAGTTGAGAGAAGGAAAGGCAAAGCAGAAGTGAGAGTCATAACCATGTCAAGCTTAGCTGTTGCCATGGTGATTTCTCTTGCTCCTATAAACTCACGCTGTATCACTTTCCTTCCCCTCCTCCCCATCCTGGCTGCACTGCTCCTTACCCCACCCCACCCCGTCTCCAGTTTAGGCACACTCTTAATTTCTCCATCCTTTACCAGTACCACTTGCTGGAAACTGAACAGGAGGGGAGAGTTGCTCTTGTGCCCGAATCCTGCTTGTGTTTCCCACAGGCAACTGGTTGGCCCCCCGCGGGAACAAGATGCTGGGCTTGCAGGGTCGCTGGCCTGATCCTGACAGGGCAGTTCTTAACGTTCCTTTCGTGTGCAATTTGGGACTAGCGGTTTTAAATCCGCTCTCCGAATTGCTGAAGTGGGAAAGGAGGTCCAAGGAAGAGAACGGCTGGAGCCTCTCCCTGCCCACATGACATGCTGGCTTTTGTCCCACCCCTCTCCCCCCACCTAACTATTCATGTGTCAGTTAAAGTCCCAGCCTCATTTCAACCCATCATTCTCTGTTTAACAGGGTCTATTATCTGCCCTTGCGTTTGCAAAATCCCCCCCCCCCTCTCTCTCTCTCACACACACACACATGCCCGCAAACTTCTGGTCTCCAAACTTCCCCTCTTTCTGCTCGTTGTCTGCCTGGCTTCTTCTCTGGGCACATATGGCTATGCCCTGCCTTCCACAGTCAGAAACCCTAATACAGTGGTACCTCGGGTTAAGTATTTAATTCGTTCCAGAGGTCCGTACTTAACCCGAAACTCCACTTTAGCCAATTGGGCCCCCTGCTGCTGCCGTGCCGCTGGAGCACGATTTCTGTTCTCATCCTGAAGCAAAGTTCTTAACCTGAAGCACTATTTCTGGGTTAACGGAGTCTGTAACCTGAAGCATATGTAACCCGAGGTACCACTGTATAGGGGTTGGCAAGGTTTACCTCGCCTGGGCCGGTTCACTTCAGCAGAGATCCCTCCGTGGGCTGGAACGCACATGAGTGCGTGTGGCCGCGATTTCCGGTGTCTGCGTCTGCACAGACACGATTTCTGGCATCGGCGTCTGTGCAGACATGATTTTCGGCATCTGAGCATGCGCAGATGCAATTTCTGGCACCGTGGAAGCGAGTCCCTGCGCCGTGCTCAGCCGGTTTAGTGCAGCGCATGGGGACTTGCTGAGCAGGTGGCTCAGTTTGGAGGCGGCTCATGGGCCGGTTAAATAATAATAATAATAATAATTGATTATTTATACCCCGCCCATCTGGCTGGGCCTCCCCAGCCACTCTGGGTGGCTTCCATAAAAAAACAAAAATACAGTGACCCCCCGTGGGGCACTTGTGGCCCATGGGCCTTAGGTTGCCATTGTTGTTGTTGTTTAGTCGTGTCGGCCTCTTTGTGACCCCCTGGACCAGAGCATGCCAGGCCCTCCTGTCTTCCACTGCCTCCCCCAGTTTGGTCAAACTCATGCTGGTAGCTTCGAGAACACTGTCCCACCATCTCGTCCTCTGTCATCTCCTTCTCCTTGTGCCCCCAATCTTTCCCAACATCAGGGTCTTTTCCAGGGAGTCTTCTCTTCTCATGAGGTGGTCAAAGTATTGCCCAAATACCTCTGAACACCAATTGCTGGAAACCCGCAGGGGGGGAGGAGAGAGTCCTCTAGTCCTCTAATCCCTTTGGGGCACCTGGTCGACCTCTGTGAGAGCAGGATGGTGGACTCTGTGGACTCTCCTTGGCCTAATCCAGCAGGCTCTTCCTGTGTTCTGGAGTTCTTGTCTGTAAAATGGGCGCAGCTTTTATCCACAGCCTCTTTATAGAAATTACATTGACTGTCCAGTGTGATTTGGGAACCAACTCCCAGTTCTTTACCTATTTGCCTGCTCTAATCACAAGAGCAAAAGAAAAGCAAACAAACAAACAACAGCCCATGAAGACCCTTGTTAAAGACACCCAGCTACAGAAGATGGTGCTATATATATATATATATATATATATATATATATATATATATATATTATTCAAAAACCTTAGATTTCTTCCAGAATCAGAGGCAGTGATGCTTCTTTGTACCAGTTCCTGGAAACTGCCATTGTGCTCTCAGCTCCTTCTTGTGGCTTCCCACTGAGGCAAATGCTTGGCCACTGTGGAAAAAGGATGCTGAATTATGATGGGGCCCCTTTGGCCTGATCCTGCAGGCTCTTCTTATTACTTTAATGACGGCAGTGGTGGTGACAATTATGATGTCAGGAGGGAAGGGAGATTATATTCAACCTAAGCTATGAAAGCTCCTATTTCCCTACCCTCCCACCCCCAACTCCAGCTTTCCTTCTTTTCTCTCGAGTCTGTGAGAAAATATTCTTGGCAGGACACAGGGAAAAATAATTGCTCTCATCACAATTCTTTCCCCTCCCTGCGCTGCAGCCCAGCTGCTGTGTATGCAAAACGACTTCTTTTCATGAATGAACCCCCTCATGCATATTGATGACCTGCTTTGCATATGAGCCATGAATGGAGGCCAATTTGGTTTTGTTTTTTAAAAAATGGCAAGTGCCTGGTTGAGTCTTCCCATTTGCTGGCAGTTCCTCGGTGTTGAGCCTGTGAGGGTTGCCTCCCCACACACCCCATAATAAAAGGACTTGGGTTACGTCCACACAGGACATTTAGAGCACAGTGTGCACACAAGCACACACCCAAAATATCCTGGGGTCTGTAGTTTGTCAAGGGTGCTGAGAATTGCAGCTCTGCTAGGGATAAGCTACAGGGCCTAAGGATTATTGGGGGGGGCAGAGCTATGTGTTCTAAATGTGCTGTGGGGAGGGGACCTTGTTCACAGGTGCTGGAACAAGGCACAGTTCTTACCAACCGGAAAATGGATATATAATCGCGGCCGTGTTGTGAAAGTAATCAAAAGACAGACAACACCTTGTGCATGCTAAATATTTTGGGGACTACAGTGGTACCTTGGTTCTCGAACTTAATCCACTCCGGGAGTTCGTTCGACTCCCAAAACCATTCAAAAACCAAGGTGCAGCTTCTGATTGGCTGCAGGAGCTTCCTGCAGGAGCCGCATCGGACGTTCGGCTTCTGAAAAATGTTCACAAACCGGAACACTCAGTTCCGGGTTTGCGGCGTTCGGGAGCCAATTTGTTCAGGAGCAAAGCCGTTCGAGTATCAAGGTACCACTGTATCGTGGCCAATAAAAAAAGAGTATGTATGAGACCTCTGGGTATAGGGACGTAGGTGGAGCTGTGGGATAAACTACAGAGCCTAGGGCTTGTTGATCAGAAGGTCGGTGGTTCGAATCCCCGCGACGGGGTGAGCTCCCATTGCTCGGTCCCTGCTCCTGCCAACCTAGCAATTTGAAAGCATGTCAAAGTGCAAGTAGATAAATAGGTACTGCTCCGGTGGGAAGGTAAATGGCATATCCGTGCGCTGCTCTGGTTCGCCAGAAGCGGCTTAGTCCTGCTGCTCACATGACCTGGAAGCTGTACGCCGGCTCCCTCAGCCAGTAAAGCGAGATGAGCGCCGCAACCCCAGAGTCGGCCACGACTGAACCTAATGGTCAGGGGTCCCTTTACCTTTTATGAGACCTCTGGGTATAGGACGGTATATAAATTCAATAAATAATAATAAGTTAGGCTGGGTCCAAAACTTGCCCGTGGATAGAGCTTCACTCCCCAGCACTCTGTGATGCTGCAAACAATTTAGCAAGCCCTGTAAGCCACCTAGCTGGTGGCTATTGCGTTTCCTTTGCCACTCAGAAGCATGGGGGAAGAGCTGTGGCTCAGCGGGGGAACATCTGATTTGCACACAGAAGGTCCTGGGTTCAGTTCCTGGTGGCATCTTCAGGTGAGAAAGACTCCCTTGCCTGAAACCCCGGAGAGCGGTTGGTAGGCAGTGTAGACCAGGAGCCAGCAAACTTTTTCAGCAGGGGGCCGGTTCACTGTCCCTCAGACCTTGGAGGGGGGGCGGACTATATTTTGAAAATAAAAATAAAATGAACCAGTTCCTATGCGCCACAAATAACCCAGATAGGCATTTATTATTATTATTATTTTAAATAAAAGCACACATTCTACTCATGTAAAAATATGCTGTTTCCTGGACCGTTCGCGGGCCGGATTTAGAAGGCGATTGGGCCGGATCCGGACCCTGGGCCTTAGTTTGCCTACTCATGGTGTAGACAGTGCTGAGCAAGATGGACCAATGGTCTGACTCAGTATAAAGCAGCTTCCTTATGGATGGGTTTGTAACAGTGACACAGCCATGGGAAGGAAAAGGCGCAGCAATTAGCCACAGAAAGCTTGGTTCATGGAGGGAAAATGAGATACCGTACTTCGATTGAGTTTTGCTCGTGACTTTGGGGGCCTTTGCAAGTCATGGAAGCAGCTGTTTCGATCCCAAAAGAGAGAGAGAGAGAGAGTGTAAAGCATGGAGGAATTTAATGCATCATCATCTCCTTTGTGGACTTCTAAGTTTAGAAACTCACCAAATGCCTTATTAAAAAAAGAGAGTGTGCATGAGAGTCTTGCGGCACATTATTAAAGTCTAAAATGGGTTTATTGCAGCAGAATCTTCCTTGCTTCTGAGGATGCAAATTTTAAAGCTCTGAAATTTGTCACCCAAAATCCCTTGCAGGCCTGTTTTTGCATCTTTTCCAAAAAGCCCCCACCAGCTGGTGGGAAACTTACAGGCCAGCAGAGAAACAGACAGAGAGAGAGAGGCTTAATTCTTCCAGATCCTCTCAGTGGCTGCTCTACTTTACAATGAAATTGAGAAAGCCAAACTAGAAAAACCAATTTACACTTATTTTTAACTGAAAAGGAAAAAAAATGGCCCTATCAGGACAGTGTGTTTGATTGTCTGCCTCCCTTTGAAATGTGTGGAGTTCTCATTATCCATCTCGAAAAAGTAGAACTGCAAACCAAGAACTAGAACTGCAAAAGGGATCCTTAAAGGGAGCCACACGCGAGCAACTCAATTCCTCACCAACATTAGGCTTTTGGATTTAAGGCTTGATACAAAATTATCTCCTGGATATCATTGCATGTGTCATCGTTCTAGCAACCTGCGTGGCCAGGGTTTAAAATATTTTTCAAATAGCCCATTGCGAAGTCTTTTACTCTCTGAGAATCTGGCAAATGATCGATGATGGATTCTTAGGTAGGTCTTTTTAAGGGGTGTGGGGCATTTTCAAAAACAATTCCCTACTGAGAATTCCCTATGACTGCTATTATTATCACTCTTTTAAGTCTGAGGCCAGTCCACAGGCAAATGACTTGAAGCTCTCAAACAAATTAAATAAGGTTCTTTAAAATTAAATTATCCAGTCGTGTAAGACTATTTGTATCTGTCTTTTACTGTTTTCCATTGACTCACAATGTTCCCTCCGCCCACAACATTTCTGGCTCCGGGCCAAGTTAACTAAATGGATGCTAAGTAATTGAGCATGCAAGAATATTTTGCTCCACATCGAGAACAACATGCAAGGCCTCTTATGTGACTCGGAAACATTGGTATCTCTCAAATTAAATGAGCTGAGTCAGGACACTTCCGATTTGCAACTCGCTTTAGCTCGTGAGAGCAATTACAGACTGTCCCCTGTGTGTCTGTTTATATCCTCCTTTGCTGGTGACTCTCCTCCCCTGACTTTCCTTTCCCATGGGGGATGGATGGTGTCTCCATTAATTAATGCTACGGGATCCTTTGCCGGAGCTGAGGGAGGGTAGCTCAGAGGCGCTTAGAAATCCCCCCATTCAGAAATTGTTGGTGTCTGAGAGCAGGGTGCTGTTGGAGGTGTACTGCCAATCTTACTGTATGCTTGTGAAACATGGACCACTTATAAATGCCATCTCCCAACTCATCGAAAGATTCCACCAACGGTGTTTCCCAAAAAAAGTTTACACATCACTTGGGAAGGCAGGCGAACTAATACCAGTGTACTGGAGGAAGAAAAGATCACCAGTGTCGAAGCAATGATTCTTCAACATCAACTTCGTTGGACTGGTCATGTTGTGCGGATGCCTGATGATCGTCTTCCAAAGCAACAACTATATTCTCAACTTAAAAATGGAAAGCATAATGCTGGTGGTCAACAAAAAAGGTTCAAAGACTGTCTCAAGGCAAATCTTAAAAAATGTAGTATAAACACTGACAACTGGGAAACACTGGCCTGTGAGCGCTCCAGTTGACCAAAGGTGTCATGGGCTTTGAAGACACTAGAACTCAGGATGCAAGGGAGAAACGTGCCAAGAGGAAGGCAAGCTTGGCAAATCCACACCGTGATCAACTCCCACCTGGAAACCAATGTCCCCACTGTGGAAGTACGTGCGGATCCAGAATTGGCCTCCACAGTCAATTACGGACTCATTGTTAAAACTGTGCTTATGGAAGAAAATCTTACTCGGCTACAAGGGATGGCCAAAGAAGAAGAAGAAGCTGTTGGAGGAGGAGGAGGAGGAAAGGGGAAGTGTAAAATCCAGGCTGTAGAGCAAGAAAGAAGGAAAGGTCTGGATAAGACAATAATTATTGATAGGGCTGCTATATTTGCAAGGTACTCCCCTCCCTTGAAGATTAATATATTCCTGCTCTGGCTTTCAGGGGCCCTGTAGTGCTTAATTAGACTATGAAACTCATTTCCACAGGAGGCAGTGACAGCCCCCAATTTGGATGGCCTTAAAATAGGATTAGTCTTAGAGTGCCCCCCCACACACACTTGGGGGTCAGGATGCAAACCCAGTTAAAAGATCTGCAATAAAAAGAGAAGTGCCCCAGTCGGCTGAGGGTAGCAGCAAGCTCTACCGCTGATCCTGCAGGCAGCTTCGTAAAATGAACCTCATTCACATGATGATGGGCAATGATTATGTCACTTGCTTTGATAACAAGCCGTGATAGCAAGCGGTATTCTTATCACCATCGCTGTAAACCTAGATAGGGCTGCAGTTTTACCATATGTTACATCGACTGTGGTTACTGACACACAGATTTGTTTCGCAGCCTTTGTGTACCTTGTACAAAGTCACACATCCTACAAGCTGCTTCTGTCAGTGTCCCATCTTTCGTTGGAAGAGCCGGGACAGATAAAAGAAAGTGTTTCATCAGACACGGTGCATAGTTGAACTGCGGAACTCCCTCCCACAGCAAGCGGTGATGGCCACCGTAATAAATGGAAATCTGCCCTTATTCACTTATGGGGGACACAAGAGCCCTTACAGAGTCCTTTGCAGGTTCTCCATCGGTCAGAGAAAATAACAGAGGCCAACCAGAGAATATTGACAAGCAAAGCAGCTAGTAGGCCTGATCTTTATTGATCTGTTGCAACAGGGTGCTCCCCTCACACGCGCAGGAGAAGGAGGAGGACCCAGAACCAAGGTGTGTCTGCCCTTATATAGACCTTTTAAATTGCCCAACTTGGAGTCCAAGACCACCCCCAGACACATCATACCTACATTACAGAAATCTGAGTGCGTTGTTTACCTCCTGTCTGGCAGGTTACCTATTAATGCTTTCTTGATTGGATACCCTGGGGAGCCTGGTCAGTCTTAAGTAATGATAAATACTTAGTTCCTGAGCCAGGTCACAGGCCCACCCTATTCAAACACAGACGGACATACCCTTAAGACAGGATTTGTGAATGAAAAGACAATGGGGAGGCTTTTCCATTTTCCTTGATCTTGCAGAGAAAACATTTGGTCAGTTTGGGAGCCAAAATGGCTCAAGGCTACTCTCCTGTACTGCCTCAGACATGTGGCCCATACATTTCTGTACATGTTTGCTTGGTACATTTATGAACATTTATTATATATATAAGACCTTAATTCTTTTATTTCACCACCAGCCTGGATGGCTTTAAAAGAGGACTGGGGGGATTCACAGAGGGGAAAGCTATTGATAGCTACTCGCCATGACAGTGAGTCTCGGGCGGCGGTGCTTCTAAGAGTGCTCTTGAACCCTGCCTGTGCGTTTCCGGAAAGAGACATCTGGTTGGCCTCTGTGAGAACAGGATGCTAGACCCCTTGGCTCTTCTTATCGCCTTATTTCCACAGCCTGCCCAGGAGCGGGTTTAACAAGGAGTAAAGTCGTGTCCCGGGAGGGGTGTGAAACAGAAGGAAGAAGAAGAAGGCACAGCTGGTCTGATAGCACCAGGCACCGCCACTTCCTCAGAAGCAGATGAAGGGCTGAGCCTCGCGTTGCGGCTTTCTCTCTGTGCGTGCCTCGACTGTGGCGTGTTAATAGATCGGAACTGTTCAAAACACATGTTTAAACACACAGGCGCGCACACTGAGTTAATTGGCTGCATGGGGGACGCAGCAAGCAAACATGTGTTAACCAGGCCATGAGTGTTTCTGTCAACGTAGGCATCTGAGCGTAGATTTTATTACTACAAGAAGGGCCTGACCTACATAGAGGCTCCGAAACACCAAATTTAAAAAGTGAGGAGGAGGAGGATAAATAGTTATTTGGTCTATTGTTACTTGATGCATTGCATTCGCCAGCCTGTGCAATAACTGGCTTAAAATAGGTTACTGACTTGAAAATGACAAACATCTGGAGTGCTGAAGACATGATTATTATTCTGTACGGAAACAGCTCAGGATTCTCTACACTGACTTGCTGGTGGTCCTCTGGGGTTTTAGGCAGGGGGTAGTTCCAGTCCTAAAGCTCTGGTTTTCCCAATAGTGATGTATGGAAGTGAGAGCTGGACCATCAAGAAGGCTGATCGCCAAAGAATTGATGCTTTTGAATTCTGGTGCTGGAGGAGACTCTTGAGAGTCCCATGGACTGCAAGAAGATCCAACCTCTCCATTCTGAAGGAAATCAGCCCTGAGTGCTCACTGGAAGGACAGATCCTGAAGCTGAGGCTCCAAGACTTTGGCCACCTCATGAGGAGAGAAGACTCCCTGGAAAAGACCCTGATGTTGGGAAAGAGGGCACAAGGAGAAGGGGACAGCAGAGGATGAGATGGTGGGACAGTGTCATGGAAGCTACCAGCATGAGGGAGGCAGTGGAAGACAGGAGGGCCTGGCCTGCTCTGGTCCAGGGGGTCACGAAGAGGCGGATGCAACTAAATGACTAAACAACAATATACAGTATATTCTAAAAACCTGTGGCTTAGGGCATGGCATACTTTGGGCTGCTGGGTTTAGAGCACCTTCTGGTCCCTTTACGATTCCTCCCTCTCCTCAGTAGCCCTGGAAGGGGAGACACAACAAATCAGGCTCTTGCTCCATTTGGAGTTACTTCATCATCATAATTTCCCCTTCTTATGGACTTTTGGGTCATGCTACTTCCTCCCGTATACATAAGCGCCATGCGTGTAAGATCAAAGCAGTTTACAAAGGGACAAAACAATAAATAGGAGAAAAATTAACCACCCTACTTTAAAACATACAAACGTTGAAATACTAAAACAGATAAAAATTGCTTCAACATTTTAAGCCTCTACAGCTGCACATCCATCTCTCCCTCACTCTTTGCTCAAGCACATCTCTCTTTGCACAGCGTGTAAGATCAACTGAGTGTACAAGTAAATAAAATAAAATAAAAGCAAGCAATGCTCCCCCAATGTGCTATTTCCAACCAGATACGCAGCGAGGTTACTGGAACAAGCTTTTTGTAGTGAAAAAATGCAGCTAAAGCACTGGATGCATCCCTCAGGCCTTGTCCTTACTCAACCTCTGAGTATTTCCTTCCTCCTCAAGGCAGGAGTGTGAGAGAGAAATTAAAGTTGCAGAGGCTCCTAATGCGATGTGACTGGGAACTAGCCTCCCCTCAGACTGCATTTTGGAACCACTGCGGAGATGTCAATAGCAGCCCTGCAGACACCTTGAAAGCTGGGGTACTTTCTAGGGTGTCTTCCCTCTTTCTGAAGAAAACCCTCCATTTGCAAAAGGTCTCTAAGTCCAGAGAATCCGCTTGTCCATATCTGCAAGCAACGGCTGCCCTCAGCGCTCATGGACTTGCTTTTAGAACAAAAGGGCTTGCCTGTCATTTACCAAGAGGAAAAGGAAAACTATTTGCACAGAGCTAAGAAATTCTTCGGCAAATCATGATAACAATAAAATAAATAGTTATTATTTCTCTCCTGATTACAGAAACGCTGGGAGTTTCCCTTCCTGGAGTGCAGTTTTCCCTCATGAATTTAGGGGAAATGGCCTTTTCCACAAGTCATGAAGGAAGCCTGGCTAGAAACTAGCCTTCCCTCAGAATATATATACTGTATTGGAGCCACTCTGCAGATGCATTTATTTCTTTATGTACAACAGCCTTTCTTCCAAGGAACAGGGAGCTATATTGCCATAAATACAGGGTGCCCCCCGCTTCCTTCTTTATGAGAAAACTGCCTCTATTTTTTTTTAAAAAAACCACTTCTTGTCCAACAAAATAAACCCCTCTCAGCTACCTCTCAATGGCATCTGAGAGAACTAAATAGTGAGGTCTGGGACGTTGTGAGTGGGGAAAAACCTCCCCTCAGAATTCATTTTTGAACCTTTCTGTAGATAAAGGAACATGAAGCAAGGCCGCTGCTACTTATTTCCTAAGAAATCGCAGTCTCAAATTTTTATTGCCTCCCAACAAAGTTCTCCTCTTCTATAAATGGCTTCTGAGTCTTCACCCCTTCAAGCCTCCCCAAAGGATTCCCTCTAGCAGTTAGTTCATGTTCATTAAGGGCCAGGCTTCTGACCCAAGAATTGGCAATGCTTTTTATAAGGAGGAAACTCTTCCCTTCCTTTTGGAAATACTCCATCGAATCTACCTGTCTCTACAGTGTAATAAATGGAAATCTGCCCTTATTCCCTTATGGGGAACACAAGAGCCCTTAGAGAGTCCTTTGTGGGTTCTCCATTGGTGGGAGAAAATAACAGAGGCCAGCCAGAGAATATTGAGAAGAAAAGCAGCTCGTAAGTCTGATCTTTATTGAACTGTTGCAACAGGGTGCTCCCCTTACACGCAGGAAAGCAGGAGGAACCCAGAATCCAGGTCTGTCCACCCTTATATAGACATTTTAAATTCCCTGCCCTGGAGCTCAAGACCACCCCTCCATACATCATACCTACATCACAGAAAAGGCGGTTTACAGCAGAAATCTGAGTGCTTTGTTTCCCTCCTGTCTGGCAGGTTACCTGTTGAATGGTCACTTGACAGGATTGCCTGGGGAGCCTGGCCGGTTGATAAATACCTAGTTCCTGAGCCAGGTCACAGGCTCACTCCCTATTCAAACACAGGCATGCCCTTAAGACAGGATTTGTGAGGGAAAAGACAGTGGGGAGGCTTTTCCATTTTCCTTGACCTTGCAGAGAAGTCATTTGGTCAGTTTGGGAGTCAAAATGGTTTCAGGACTGTTTTCCTGCGCTGCTTCAGACATGTGGTCCACACATCTATGTATGCGCTTGGTTGGTACATTTATGAACATTTATCATATATATAAGACCTTACATTTTTTATTTCAACAGTGGGGATAAAATAGCAGGAAGCAAAGGCACCCTGGAAACTTCTAGAACTGTGCTGCTGTTTTCCTGAGCAATTCCCCTCTCTTCCCCCCCCCCCTCAACCGAATTCCCCTTTTCCCCTCAGTCTCAACAAAATCCCCTTCCTCTGCCTCTCCCATCTGTACTGAGCGAGGGGGCTTGCATGGCAAATCCTGCTGCCTTCTGTCTGGGAATTAAACTCTCCTCAGGATCCGCCATGTTGCCTGGAGCCCCCTCTGCAGAGATGCCGGAAGATGAAGTCAAGTTAGGCTGCTCTCCTTCCCACCCAGCTCCTCTGCGTCTCCTTTCCTGAGGAAATGTCCTCTTTTTCAAAGCAGCTTTTCCTCTTTTGCTTATTATGAAGTGTCCCTAAGCTGAAGGAATTCGTTCCCAGGAGAATCACGACCACGTGCCTCTCGGAGGAGGCAGGGAACTTGCTGAAGGAAGTCCAGGGGCGCTGAGGGAAGCCATTCTTTGTCGCTGGAAGGCAGCGTTTCCCCTCAGCCATCAAGTGAAATTGCCACGCAAGTCATGAGTGTGTGAGGGAAACACTCTTAGCAAAGCCCAGTTCAGCAAATATGGGCCTCGTTTGTGGATAAATACTAATATAAATAAATCAGAAAAAGCAAAAGCATTGTGATAGGACCTTCAATGGGCTGCACCAGGGGCAATACCACCACCATTTTAATTTCCTTAAGCTTATTTTAAAAGGGGATGCCACAATTTCATTAAGAAGCAAAGGGGTCGATTAACCATGTCAACTCCATGTTCAGAGGAACCTGCAACTCAGGCATGTGAGAGCCATTTGACTCCTTGTGGTGGGCTTCTTTTCATCATCATCATCATTTTTTAAAAAAATGTATACCATCTATCTTACAATACACAAGGCGGTTTACAAGCTGAAGATCTAGCAATCTAATGCAATACAAAAATGTGATAATAAAACAAAACTTTAAAATAAGCAACCTACATCAAAAAGTAACATCCAACATTATAGTAGTATAAAATAATAATATCAACATATAAAAGTTAAGCAGAAATCCATTCAACAGTTACAATAAATAATTTCTAAACTATAATCAATAAAACAATGGCAAACCACAGTGCATAAAATACAATACAAATTGAGAAGCAGAGACGAGAGGGTGGAGCAAAGCAGGTGGAAGGAGGCCTTGCCTGATGGAGTCTCTCTCCTCACCATGAGAACATGGTGCTGAATTAGATGGAAATGCTTGACGCCACCCGTCTAATTCACTGTCAGCGTTTATTTCATTGGATGCAACTTTTCATCTCTTCCTGATGTGGCACATGATGTGTGCTGAAAGTTCCCCCATTGCTCACAGAATTGGAGGAGTCTCCCCTTCCTCTGGGCCTGGTCACCTGAGACCAGGTGTGGCTAACCTGGAGCCTCCAGATGTTAGGGGAGTCCAGCTCCCCTCAGTCCTGGCAGCCAGGGATGGTGGGAAGTGAAGTCCAGCAACATCTGGAGGGCCACAGGTTAGGCACCCGTGCGATAGAGAGAGGAGGAGAAAAAGAGAAAGACGGATGCATGCACTGAAATATTTTAATGTTGCAAGTTGGGATTTAAAAGTGGGTTTGGGGTCTCGTAAGTCCTCAGATGACCTAGAATTATGTTTCCACCCACAATTCCACAAATCTATCTCTCCCTGCCCCTGTTCCTGACAAATCTAGGCCACAAATCCCCCAGTACTCCACATAGACTAGCAAATTATGTCAACAAGAATCCTAAGAGCTGAATGTGGAGATTTGGAGGCTGCATATCAGTATTAAGTACAAATCCAGCATGCACATGAACATTTGCACAATGGGGTTGTGCTGAATTTTAATCATCATGGTGTCACTTTGGGTGCCTCAGGGCAGAGAGGCGGCTTTAAAAAATACCAGGCCTAAAGAAACAACAGCAACAGGATTTCCTCTCTGGATCAGAGCATCAAACACTCTGTCTACAGCAGGGAGCTCTGGGAACATCACCCAATAGTTTATTACTTTAAAAAAGGAAAACAACCTGACCCACCTTCAAATTTGCTCAGGGTGATATTCATGGCCTGCCCTTTTATCCTCACAACCACCCTGTGAAGTAGGTTATGTCAAGCGTGCAGGATGAGCCCTGGCTGTGTGGTCTTTTGGACTCTGCTCTCCTCCTTCTCCAGCTATGGGAAGGCGCGGTTTCTGTTAACAATCCTGTAAGATTTAGTTGTGTGCATGAGGAGGGGAGAGAATGAGCAGAGCTGGAGAATCTGCAATGCTGGAGGTGGCAGAAACTCACATTCCCACAGACTCCACCTTCTCTAGGAAACAAGCAGGCCTCATGTCAACGGCTAGGCTCTCCAAGACATGCCTCTGGGTACCAGCCGCTGGGAATCACTGCTGTTGTGCTCAGGTCTTGCTTGTGGGCAAGCTCCCTGGCATCTGGCTGACTACTGTGGGGACAGGATGCTGAATTACAATGGGGGGGCACCCTTTGGCCTGATCCAGCAGCCAGGCCCCAGCTCAGGCGAGTAGGACTCAAACCAATGGATTCGAGTTACAAGAAAGGAGGTCCCAACTAACCTTTCCAACAGTGGAATGGACTCCCATGTCACGGTCCGGTCTATGGGCGATCAAAGTCTCGTCTGAGGATGGCGGGGTGGGAGCAGGAACGAGAGTCCAGAAGCCAGGGGTCCAAGGATCAGGAAGCAGGAAGTAATGAAGTCAAGGGTCCGAGGATCAAGAAGCAAGGAGTCACGAAGCCGAGGTTCAAGGATCAGGAAGCAAAATGCCAAACGCAGGAAGCGTGTTGCTGTGGCAAAGAGCCGAAGGGAAATGCTGACCTTATATCCCTTTCCGGCTCTTGCCACCGGGTGCAGTGAGTTACCAGTCGGCCTCACCTGTGCGGCCGCACCTTGCCTCTCCTGAACAAACTTAGGAAGGCCCCAGTCCTGCGAAGCCCTACTGGTCCCAGGGCCTGGATCCTGCACGCACTCCTGACATCCCACAAGAGAATGGGCTCTCCTTCCTTGGAGGTTTCTAAGCAGAGGTTGGATGGCCGTCTGACATGGAAGCTTCAGTTGAGATTCCTGCATTGCAGGGGGCTGGACTAGATGGCCACCAGAGGTCCCTTCCAACTCTACGATTCTGTGTTTCTAAGGGTCACCTGGTCCAACCAACTCCCTGCAGTGCAGAAATGACAGCTGAAGAATACCTGGCAGGTGGCCCTCCAACCTGCATTTGAAACCTCCAGTGAAGTTGACTCCACCAATGTCCCGGTCCAGTTCACGGGCGAAGTCCCGGCAGCAGACGTCGGGACCGGGGGCAAGATGGCAGGGTGGGAGCAGGAACGGGAGTCCAGAAGCCAGGAAGCCAAGAGTCCGAGGGTCAGAGAGCCGGGAGTCAAGAAGCCATGGGTCCAAGGGTCAGGAAGCAAGGCAGGGAACGTGTTGCTGTGGCCAAGAGCCGAAGGGAAATGCTGACCTTATATCCCTTCCTGGCTCTTGCCACCAGGTGTTGTGAGTTACCAAGTGGCCTCACCTGTGAGGCTGCACCTTGCCTCTCCAGAACAAACTTAGGAAGGCCCCAGTCCTGCGAAGCCCTACTAGTCACAGGGCCTGGCTCCTGCATGCACACCTGACAACCAACTTCCGAAGGAGCCCTGTGTTCCTATAAACTTTTTAAAAAACAACAAACTGGCTCCCCCCCCCCCCCATGCTCTTAAACCAGTGTTGTTGTTTTCTGCCCATGCCATTAGAAAGATTCACCTGCTGCTTCCAGCAGCCCCTTCCAGGCACAGGAGCTGTCTGCAACCAATTTGTTTATTGGCCAGTTGGTAGCCCCGGGCCTCCACTCGCTCCCTGCCATTATCCCCTGCTTGCTTCTTCCTTTCTTCATACCACCCAGCGGGCCTGGGAAATGGGCAGCGGGCCCAGTGTGGGCAGTTTGTTATTCTTGAAGGGTTGCTGAATGCCCCTGGCACAGAAAGAGAGAGAGAAGGGGGGGGGGGGCTAAATAAGAAAGGTGGGGGAGCCAGAGGAAAAGGCGTGAATAAGCAAGGGAGGGAATATGCATGCCACCCCAGCCCTTGGAAAGGGGATAAAGTGGGGCTGGCAGGCAGAGAAACGAGCGGCCCCACACCACAGCAACCCACTTGCTTGCTTGCTCCCTGCCTGACACCCAGAATACAGAGTGCAAAGGGGAAGGCGTAAATAAATAGCTTGGAGTGATGGGGGGAAAGTGGAAGTACCATTTGAACTGGCTGGAGCCAGGATCTCTCCCCTTTTCTATCAGCGATTCATTGTTTCAGGAAGGGGCAGCCATCTGGGAAGATTTTTTGCTTCAAACGAACAGCCGGAATTTCCTCTTCCTAAGGGAAGACGACAAGAATCCCAAAACAGGACAGGCCTGTGTGTGTGTGTGTGTGTGTGTGTGTGTGTGTGACAGAGAGAGAGAGAGAGAGAGAGAGAGAGAGAGAGAGAGAGAGAGAGAGAGAGAGAGAGAGAGAGAGAGAGAGAGAGAACAGGGGACCAGAGGGTAGGACAGAGGGTAGGACAGGGGACAACAAACTTTTTCAGCAGGGGGCCAACCACTGTCCCTCAGACCTTTGGGGGGGGGGGAATGAACAAATAACCCAGAGATGCATTTTAAATAAAAGCACACATTCTACTCATGTAAAAACACCCTGATTCCTGGACCATCTGCGGGCCAGATTTAGAAGGCGATTGGGCCACATCCGGCCCCCGGGCCTTAGTTTGCCTACCAATGGGGTAGGATAATGGTCCATCTTTTCACTGCTGTCTCTTGCCCTGTGGTGCCCCCCCCCCCAAGCAGCCAGATGAACAGAAAATGGTTTGGGGTTTGTGGCCATATCCCTCCCTGCCGTGAAAACCTCTGCCTCTGATTTTTTTATTATTAAAAGAACAACAACAACAACCCCCAAGAGCGGGTGGTGCTGGCTTTGGCAGGCCCACAGGACAGAAGAACGAAATTCAAATTCACCCCCAAGAGAAGATCAATGGGAGTGGACTGGCCCTGTGGACACTTTGAACTCAGACTGAGGGGAGAGCAAGAAGGGAACCATGTGGTGGTGGTGGCAGCCAGTTCCATCATAGTGATGGCCTATTCGATATTGCTCTTCTCCTGCTCCCCGTATGGATCTGGTTGACCATAGTAAGAACAGCATGCTGGACTAGATGCCCCACTCCCTTTGGTTTGATTCAGCAGCCAGGCCCTTCCTAGGTGCTTACGTTCTCAACAGGGTGTTATAGAACTGAGTACAGAATGTGCCCCTTAAGGGCAACACTAACTCGGGGGTGGCACTCTGGAAAACAAAACAAAACAAAAAAGGAATAAAATGTGTTTGTGGTTTTGTGTGTGTTGGAATGATTAGCTGTGCCCAGGGCACAGGTTTAATTGCACAGCAGAGAATTAATTAATGAGCATGTTCCGGTCGGGAAGGGCTCTGAAGATGCAGGAGATTGATGGCACATGTTGTGCCGCTGTGGAAATACTTGAGATTTGAGGCTTGCCAGCCAGCCAACAAATCCCATGCAATTGGCTGTAGATTTGGGTCACTCATTGAAAAGTGAGGTGCAATTGTCCCTCGGTAGACCAGGGGGCCAAGCTCTGTCAGTCTGGAAGGGAAGGATTCATTTGTGTGAATGCTTGGGGGCAAAGAATGTGTGCTTTTGTGTGGGGGTTTGTATACATGTCCGCACATGAATTGTGCTTTTCCTAAGGGTGCAATAATGCCACCCTGTATTTTCACCGTACACAGGAGTTATGACAGTGATGAAGTTTTAGGAGATGATCACATATAACATGGCTTTATTCCTTTGTTGTGTAAGAATGTGGCTCTCCAGAGAGGTGCAAAAGCTTGTGTAACTAAATTTGTTCCCTACAAGGTGATCTGCGTTCTGGAGCAAGGCTGTTTAGGCGTGATAATCCACTTTCCTTACCACTCCAGATCTTCTCCCACCTGCTGAACAAAAGCTTCTCTATCTTAAGTCATGGCTGCATTTGTTTTATTTTTATTTTTTTACAAAAACACCCTCAAATGTTAGTTAATAACCAGAACGAGCATTGAGGTTGGTGGATTGAGAGCTTCTGCCTTAATCTGACAAACACTGTCTGGAAATCCAGCTGCCGTATTTCCCAAATCCCTGGATAATTAATCACTGGATTTGAGGAGAATTAACAAGCAACAGCAATGAGATAGCAAACAACAAACTGGACTGAGGCGGCGGGGGGGCTGGGCTGGGCTGGGGGAGTGGAAGGTGTGGTTCCAACCCATTCTTCTCATTTGTACTGCATAGAGTAACAAATCAATTAGTTCCTCCTGTACCAGCAACGTTACAAAACCCAGAGAGAGAACAAGCAAAACCTGCTGGAAATAGTAGAGACAGTCCTGAATGCTAAAAAATCTATGTTTTCTTCTCTCATGGTAGTGAGTGGAGGAACCAAAACCATGTACAGTAGTAACCTGGTTTTCGAAAAGATTAGTTCTCGAATGTTTTGGCTCCCGAATGCCGCAAACCCGGAAGTGAGTGTTCCAGTTTGCAAACTATTTCCGATTGGCTGTCAGAAGCCGCACTTTGGTTTTCGAACGCTTTGGAAGTCTAACGGACTTCCAGAATGGATTCCGTTTGACCTCCAAGGTACGACTGTAAATTCCACCCTACAAAATAAAAAAAATCCTTCCAGTAGCACCTTAAGGTAAAGGTAAAGGGACCCCTGACCATTAGGTCCAGTCGTGGCCGACTCTGGGGTTGCAGCGCTCATCTCGCTTTCTTGGCCGAGGGAGCCGGCGTACAGCTTCCGGGTCATGTGGCCAGCAGGACTAAGCCGCTTCTGGCAAAACAGAGCAGTGCAGGGAAACGCCGTTTACCTTCCTGCCAGAGCGGTACCTCTTTATCTACTTGCACTTTGATGTGCTTTCGAACTGCTAGGTTGGCAGAGCAGGGAACGAGCAACGGGAGCTCACCCCGTCGTGGGGAATCAAACCGCCAACCTTCTGATCAGCAAGTTCTAGGCTCTGGTTTAACCCACAGCGCCACCCGCGTCCCTTCTTCACACTTCTTCAGATGCCCTGAAACCGAAGTCAGCAGATCCTTATATAGAGAGAGAGTGCACCTGAAGAAGTGTGCATGCACACAAAAGCTCATACCAAGAACAAACTTAGTTGGTCTCTAAGGTGCTACTGGAAGGAATTTTTTTATTGTGTTTCGACTACGGCAGACCAACACGGCTACCTAACTGTAACTTCCCCCCTACAGTTCATCCAGCTGACCTTTGACTCCTGGACCATTCAGCTTGACCCAGACTACTCCTCTGGTTTTTGTTGAAGGTTCCCAAATCAGACTCGGGTTTGGGCAGAGTGGTTTAGTTTTCCCTTCAGAATTTGTCGGCACTTTTTGGGATGTGTTGGGTTTTTTTGGGGGGGGCAGTGGCAGGAAGCACTGATGAAATTAGGAATGCATATACTAATGAGCAGGGGCAGGGAGAGGTGATGCTTGGATGGACCACAGAGTTCTCCTATTTGAATGCAGCTAGTAAACACTTCACAGTACCTGTTGAGATGCTCGACATTTGTGGCACTAAAGGCATTTGAAGGGTAGCAGTTTCTTTCGCTCCCTCTCCTTGCTCCCTCCACAGTTCCTTCCATCCTGAGGCCTGTGGCTGGAGATCCCTAGCAGAGACCCAGCTGTTGCTGCAATAATACCTCCCGGCCCCCTCCTCTTTTCCAAATAAGTTCTCATTATCCACAGATGAGCCCCTCTCTCCAAATCCAAGGCCAAATTGCTCATTGTCCCTGAACTGTCAGGGATTCTAGAAAGCCCTGCAAAGCTGGGTGATGTCTCTGTCTGGGAATTATATTTCCCAGTGCCCTCATTTTTTAAATGAGGAGAAAACACACACACACTAATCTCCATTACCAAGCCATCTATGCAAACAAGCTCCAAATAGGGAGGGGGAGAGGTATTTTGTCTTTCATACAGATGCAGAAGTGCTTTTCTCTAGCTAGGAGGCCAAAGTCCAAGGCCTTGATGTCCCAGCAAGCCTTCTAAAGCTCTGTGCTGTGGTTGGAGTGTTTAATGCAGAATAAAATTACAACACATGCCAAGGGCTGTCCTTTTTTAAAAGAAAAGCAGCCAGCAGAGCCAGCCCTTCCATTAGGAGGTTGAGTGAGGTGGCTGCCTCTGGCAGCAGATGTTGATGGAAAGCAGTGATGTGTTGGTAAATAGAGTTGCTTGTGCCCCCAGAGCCAATCCTTCGCCCTCTGAGGTGCAGTGGGGAGAGTTCTGTCCGGTCATAAATGTTGAAGCAAGAGGCAGTGGTCAGTCTAGTTAGCTGCCGAAACCTTTGCCTCCAGCAGGAAAAAAATGTCTTGGGCAAGCCCAAATCGCAGTCCATAACAAAACCCTGTTGAAAAAACGTTTGTGCTGTTTTTATGAATTGTCTTCAGGTTGTGAATTTGTGGGGAGTGGGGAGCTTTTTGGTTCTGTTGTCTTAGAAACTCTCCCAGTTCTTTCCAGTGTTTGTCAAAGGAAAGCAGATGTTCTTGTTTTACCTGTAATAGAGAACCAAAAGCACATGCATGCAGGGTGTGGGTGTTGATTATGGAGCCTGGTGGTTGCACATTCCAGTCTCCCATAAACCACCGTTCCAGAACGGGAGTCTCTCTTCCGCACCACACTGAAAAGTACAGGCTTGCATCAGGAGGCCTCATAAATGGCAGGACTTTTCAGAATGGCTGCAGCTTCACAGATCAGCAGCAAATCAATCTGAAACAAAAACAAAAAAACCAGGCAGCCGGTATTCTGCCTGACCAAATAGTTCCACTGGGAGGATCAGCATCAGTTTAATGATATTTGTTGTGTGCTCTACACTCGACTGAGCAGCAACGGAGAGAGGGGGAGAGATGTTCCAGGGCAGAACAACCTGAGTTTGGTTTCCTTCGGGTGAGAAACAGCCAGAGGGAAAGACTGCACTGGAGAGTGTCTTGGGTTGCCTGCCAACCTTAAACTGACCTCAGCAAACACTTAGGGCTCATCTAGATTTTTGTTTGCCCTGCTGCTTTCCAGGGGGAAAACCCACTCCTTACTGCTGAATTGAAGCGAACATTGATTGGGTTTTCTCCTGATTGATGCTTGCTCCGATTTAGCACTAAATAGGACGCAGGTGGTGCTGTGGGTTAAACCACTGAGCCTAGGACTTGCTGATCAAAAGGTCAGCGGTTCAAATCCCCGCGATGGGGTGAGCTCCTGTTGCTTGGTCCCTGCTCCTGCCAACCTAGCAGTTCAAAAGCACGTCAAAGTGTAAGGAGATAAATAGGTACCACTCCGGCAGGAAGGTAAACGGCGTTTCCGTGCGCTGCTCTGGTTTGCCGGAAGTGGCTTAGACATGCTGGCCACATGACCCGGAAGCTGTATGCCGACTCCCTCGGCCAATAAAGCGAGATGAGCGCCGCAACCCCAGAGTCGTTCACGACTGGACCTAATGCTCAGGGGTCCCTTTACCTTTACCATAGTGGGTTTTCCAGGAGAAATTGTTGGGGCCTGTGACAAGTGGAAAACGTCTGGGCCCTGTGCTTTCGAGGCACGGAATAAGGGGAAGTGTGGACAGTCCCTTAGAAAGGCTAAAGAGGAGGAGGAATTTTATCAGAGAAAGTAAAATTCACCAATTCCAGGCAGGGTCAGTTTGGAGAAGGGATGGATGACTCTCCACCCTTCTCCGCCCCGGAGAGGAGGCAAAAGATTTCTGAGGATCCAGTACATAGTGTCATCCCTATCAGGAACATCGTATAGCAACACCTGTCAAACTAGTGTACAGCTTCTTGCAGAGCTACACTTCAGAGCCTCCTTGCAAGCCCCAGTTCCCAGGATTCTTTGGGTGGGGAGCCGCATACTTCACATGAGCTGTGCAATGCGCACAGTGTGTCTGCAGCCTTCTGCAATACAGTGGTACCTTGGTACTCAACTTGGAACCCAAACACTGCAAACCCGGAAGTCAGTGTTCCGGTTTGCAAACCTTTTTCAGAAGCCAAACGTGCTCCGTTTTGAGTGCCACACTTCCGTTTTGAGGGTTATGCTGAGGTCTGTCTGGTTTTGCTATTTATTTTGTGTTTTTGTGGCTCTTTTTGTTTGTTTTTGTGACTATGTGAAACCCAGTTCAGCTACTGATTGATTGATTGATTGATTGATTGTGTGACTGCAGTACATTGTTGATTGCTTTCATTTTACGGATCAAGGGTCTCGTTTGATAGTAAAATTCATGTTAAATTGCTGTGTTAGGGGTTGTTTTTAAAAGTCTGGAATGGATTAATCCATTTTGCATTACTTTCTATGGGAAAGCGCATCCTGGTTTTGGAACGCTTTGGTTTTGGAACGGACTTCCGGAACGGATTAAGTTTGAGAACCAAGGGACCACTGTGCTTGATTTATTTACAAAGGCTGAAGCATAATGTTGAATGGGAGGCAAACGTCAGGCATTCCCATACAGGACAGAGACCCCTGAACCTCACCGCACTCCAAGATGCCTCCAACTCTCCCCTCCCCCACTCCAGGGTCATGCGTCTTGCCTGTTCCAATTTCCTGTTTCTTCACCCCCCATGCAGCTGCCCTCTCTCCCTTGAGCTTGGGGTCTGTGCACTTGTAGGTCCTTTCTCCCCCAAACTTGGAAGGGGACGATTGCCAGCTATCTCCCAACGGAGAAAGCATAGACCTTGAGGCTGCTAAGAAACCATCTCCCTAGCAAAGGAAGGTCAGTTAAGAACATGCTAAGCCAGCTGCAACAATTGGCACACAAAGTAGAACAAAGAAGAACCGTACCTGGTTTCCAGGAACGCTAGGAAAGAAGAACGAAAACACAGTATTTGATGACAGAAAGCCAGATTCCAAGGTGGAGCACAGGAATTCATCACTGGCCATTTCAGGGCCCTCAGGTTTTGGACTAGGGACCAGAGAAAGATCAGGGTTCGAATCCCCACTCCGTAACAAAGCTCACTACCTCACAGGATTGTCGTGAGGTTGAAATGGGAAAGGGGAGAACCATGTATGCCTCCTCAAGCTTCTTGGAGGAAAGATGGGATCTAAATGAAATAACAATAATAATCAGCTGCATCTGGATCTTGAACTCAGGGATGTGCAGAAGGTAGATAGGGATCTGCTGGTGGGTCTCTGGGTGATTTGCACAAAGTCAGCAAGGGTTTCTGACTCCCATTTGACCTCTGACCTCCCTCCCCAAATGCTGCACAACTGAAGAAAAGCTGGGTAACCATGAGTGGATTTTAAATTTATTTTTTAATGCCAAAGGGTTGCAAGCTCTTTTCACTTCGGCAGTCCAAACCAACTCCTAGGCTCAGGGTCCTTTCATTCAATGTGTGTGTGATTTGCACCCGGCTCCAGCTGGTAGATATCAGGGTCCTAGTGGACAGATCCTGCAGGTGTGACGTCTTGCCTACCCCTTCCTATAACTCGCCCTGTTCCCCCTTCCTCACCCCTTGCAGAGATGGCAGAATACAGCAGCCTTCTGGAGGAGCTGGCTGAGAACATCACCAACGAAGACCTGGACCAGCTGAAGTCGGCCTGCAAGGAGGACATCCCCAGCGAAAAGAACGAGGAGATCACCACCAGCAAGGACTGGTTCAGCTTCCTGGAAAAGCACAAGAAACTGGACAAAGGTGAGCAGGACCACTGGCCTTTGAGATGGCTCTGCTCTGCCCCATGGAAGGAGGCAGCACTGCTTCTGAAGGCCAGTTGCTGGAAACTGGAGAAGGGAGAGGGCTCTTGTGTTCGAATCCTGCTTGTAGACTTCCCATGGGGGCATCTGGTTGGATGCTGGACTAGATGGGCTCTGGGCCTGATCCAGCAGGCTCTTCTGCTGCTCTTAGGAGAAGGAGATGAGGAGGAGCAGGAGCAGGAGAGGAAGAGAGTGTGCTCAGCCCCAGGCCCCTTCTGCACCAGCCTATCACTCAGGATGGGGGCCTAGGAGCTGAGGGTGGGGTGCTGGGGTGCTGGGGTGCTGGGATGTGATCTTTGCCTTTGCTGGCCCCAGCCTCTGCCTGGGAACCCAAGATGAGGCTGGGATGAGTGAGGCCAAAGATCACCCTCTGCATGTCCCACACATCCTGGGTGGCATCACGTGATGAATCACATGGCCCCCCTTAATGGGGGGGGCAACTTGGTGCCCCCGGCTGCACCTAGCCTACACAGTCATACCTCGGGTTGAAGTAGCTTCGGGTTGAGCATTTTCGGGTTGCGCTCTGCGGCGACCCAGAAGTAACAGAACGTGTTTTGTTTTTGCTGCTCGCGCATGCGCAGACACTCAAAATGATGTCATGCGCATGTGCGGAAGTGCTGAATTGAGACCTGTGCACGTGCAGACACGCGGACGCGGGTTGCATTTGCTTCAGGATGCGAACAGGGCTCCAGAACGGATCCCGTTCTCATCCAGAGCTACCACTGTATCTGAATCTATGGGATTAAAACAAACACAGTGAAGAGGGTCAGGGGAGAAGAATCTGTACACCAAGTCATGCCGACATATCAATAAGCAGCTCAGCCCTCTCTCCCCGCCACTTTCACCTTGCTTTCCTTCCAAAGGAAGGAAGGCAAGAGCAGCAGAATCAAGTTGAGTGACTCAGAGCTGGCAGGCTTGAGGTTCCAGGAGGGTTGGGGAGCGGGGAGGAGCAGCCCGCCTGCCCGCCTGGCTGTGACAGCTCCAGGCAAGAGGAACGGACGGCTGGGCTCCCGGGAGAACCAGTGACTCAGCAAAGAGGCACCAGCCAGGCAGGTCCGCTCAGGGTTCAGATCTCATCCAAGGGCTTGACACTTCCAGACCAACAAAGCACCTCTGCAATCACTTCTGTTCTGTCCCCAGGAGGGAGGCTAGGGCAGGGAGATGAAGACCTGTCACCCGGCACCATATGACAGGGCATGAGCGCAGGGAGAAGGTGTGGATGCCGAGTTGTGCGACAGAACCAGGAGCCCAAACCTCCACCTCTTTCAGGGGGCTCAGTGCAACTGTGGGGTGCCCATTACAAAAATGGGTGTGTGTTTGGGAGGTGCGCGTATGTGGCTGTAGGAATGAACAGCTCTAGAAGAGATTGTGCCAGGTGGCACACACACAGACACACACAGACACACACACACACACCACTCACCAACAAGGGGGGGAAACACCCTCTCATGACCCTAGAACTCATGGATGAAGCTGGAAATTGGAATATTCAGGACAGATAAAAGAGAGTCTTTTGCACAGCACATAGTTAAACAAGGGAACTCACTTCTACAGAAAGCAGGGTGGCCACCAACTTGGATGCTGTAAAAAGAGGATTGGACAAATCCACAGAGAATACAACTAAATATAACAACATAAAAAAATCTTATGATTTTACCTGGTTATGAACTTACCGTATTTTTCGCTCTATAAGACGCACCAGACCACAAGACGCACCTAGTTTTTGGAGGAGGAAAACAAGGGGGGGGGGCGGAATTCTGAATCCCAGAAGCCAGAACAGCAAGAGGGATCTCTGTGCAGTGAAAGCCTCGGTCCTGTATACCTGAAGGAGCGTCTCCACCCCCATCGTTCAGCCCGGACACTGAGATCCAGTGCCGAGGGCCTACTGGCGGTTCCGTCATTGCGAGAAGTGAGGCTACAGGGAACCAGACAGAGGGCCTTCTCGGTAGTGGCGCCCGCCCTGTGGAACGCCCTCCCATCAGATGTCAAAGAGATAAAGAATTACCTGACATTCAGAAAACATCTTAAGGCAGCCCTGTTCAGGGAAGTTTTTAATATGTAATGCGGTACTGTTTTTAACACTGACTGGGAGCCGCCCAGAGTGGCTGGGGAAACTCAGCCAGATGGGCGGGGTATAAATAATAAATTATTATTATTATTATTATTATTAAAGCAGCAATCCCTCTTGCTGTTCTGGCTTCTGGGATAGCTGCCCAGCCTGCATTCGCCCCATAAGACGCACACACATTTCCCCTTACTTTTTAGGAAGGGAAAAATGTGTCTTATAGAGCGAAAAATACGGTAATTTGTTCTGGAGGTCCGTTCTTAACCTGAAACCGTTCTTAACCTGAGGTAGCACTTTAGCTAATGGGGCCTCCTGCTGCCGCCGCTGTGCATTTTCTGTTCTCATCCTGAGGTAGAGTTATTAACCCGAGGTACTACTTCTGGGTTAGTGGAGTCTGTAACCCAAAGTGTTTGTAACCCGAGGTACCACTGTAACTGTGAAGAATGAAATCACACAAAAATAGGGTGAGCCCTAAAAATGCACATCTCAGGTGTCAAAGGCCGGGGTAAAAAGTTGTGTCCTCAGCATTCAACAAGGATAGTATGACGATAAACAGGAGCAGAAGCTGCTGTGGGCACAGAAGGACAAATATCCAAATATATCTAAATATCGCCCTAGCGCATTAGATGCTCTTCACAACCAGACCTGCATCCCAGCTCTCTTTTGCTCTTGTGCAGAGTTGCTGGTCTCCCCACCCTGCACCCATCCTGCCCACTTCAGCCTTCCATGTTCTTGAGCTGAGACACCCCCAACACACACACACACAAGGCTGAGCCCTACCCTGAGCTGCTCTTGTGGAGGAAGGCTACAGATGGTGCTGTGGAGCTGGATGATGTCATTTTGTGCTTTTAAAAAAATAAAGTTGTTTTCTCAGGGCAATGCAACCTGCTGTTGGTTGCTTGCTTTCCTCTCTCCTATGCACACACATCCACCTCTGCACTGGTCTTTCTGCCCACGCACCAGCAACATCGTGAACAGACTCACACTGCCATGCTGTGCCCACGCAAGACAGCCCCGTGCCTCCAGAGAGGTTCGCAGTCGTCAGTCACACCTTGAGGAAAGCGGCACCAACACACACACACACACACACACACACACACACAGAGAGAGGGAGTTGGTATGTTACAGACACAAAGAGTCAAGTTAAATTCACACGTAGAGAATGGAACAGGTGTGGGATTCAGGTGACGATTAGCATGAAACAGTGGGCTGCTTTTGACATGGTGCCATCCTAAGTGGGGGCGGCCGGGGGGGGCAGGGGGGAGAAGGAGAAAGAAAGAAGTCCCTGCGCTGATTGTCTGCATTGAAATCATGGAGGGATGCAAGAGGCAGGGCAACCCGAGCCCTTTCATCTTTGCAGGCGGGGCAAGGCAGGCGCAATTCAGCCGATTCAACAGGCAGGGCACTTGCCACTGCCTTCCTGTTTCCCCACAGCTGACCTCCTTCCCTGTGCTTATTCCCACTTCGACTACTGCAATGCGCTCTATGTGAGGCTACCTTTGAAGGTGACCTGGAAACTACAACTAATCCAAAATGTGGCAGCTAGACTGGTGACTGGGAGCGGCCGCTGGGACCACGTAGCACTGGTCTTGAAAGACCTACACTGGCTCACAGTACGTTTCCGAGCACAATTCAAAGTGTTGGTGCTGACCTCTAAAGCCCGAAATGGCCTCGGTCCAGTAGACCTGAAGGAGCGTCTCCACCCCCATTGTCCAGCCCAGACACTGAGGTCCAGATCCGAGGGCCTTCTGGCGGTTCCCTCCCTGCGAGGTTACAGGGAACCAGGAAGAGGGCCTTCTCGGTGGTGGCACCCACCCTGTGGAACACCCTCCCATCAGATGCCAAGGAAATAAGCAGCTATCTTATTTTTAAAAGACATCGGAAGGCAGCCCTGTTTAGGGAAGTTTTTAATATTTAATGCTGTATTGTTTTTAACACTCGATTGGGAGCCGCCCAGAGTGGCTGGGAAAACTCAGCCAGATGGGTGGGGTATAAATAATAAATATTATTATTATTATTATTATTATTATTATTATTCCTGTGCAGACAACCTCTCCTACATCGAGCACATCTTTGAGATCTCCCGCCGCCCTGACTTGCTCACCATGGTGGTCGAGTACCGCACCCAAGTGCTGAAGATCTCTGAGGAGGATGAAGTGGATACAAAGCTGACCCGTATCCCCAGTGCCAAGAAATACAAAGGTCGGGGGCCTCCCTGCTCAGCCCCCACATGCCCTCAGCAACCCCCAAATCCCAAACCCCCTGTAGCCGCCCCTGGGTCTCGTCTCACCCCTTCTTCCTGCATGGAGACCCTGGGGTTGGGGCTGGATGTTGTCCATCTTTCTCTCAGCGGGATGCAGCTGCTCCAGAGGCTCAGCAGGCTGGTTTTTGGGAAGACTCGCCTTTCTCATCTGACCTTGAGGGGAGAACTTGGTCTCCCCTCCCTTTTCCAGACCCACTTTGAACAGCTGGAGAAACCCAGCTTCAGATCTCCAGCCTGAAGGCAGGGACATGCCCCACGTCCGCCCAAGGGCGATGGGGGGTGGACAGAGGATGCTTTTGTCCAGAGTCCGCCAACAACTCCATCCCCAAACCTCCCTGGCTCACAAGGGGCAAGATGAAGCCGTGGGGGAGATAAATGGTTGGTTGTGCAGGAAACCTTTCCAGGGCGTAGTTTTTCTACTCTGAGGTTAAAGATGGGCAGCTAGGCAAAAGCAGGTCGTGGACCTGCCCCTTTCATGACTCAGGGCGCCAACGGTACAGCTTTCTAACATGAGGAAGAGGATGGGAGGGGAAGCAATAATTTGGTTTTGCTCTGCTCCGTTCTGAGGCAGATTTATACGCAGCCCAGAAACAGTGTTCTGCAAGGCTGAGTGGCTCCCAGTTGCTAGCATACATCGTTAGCTGAGAGGATACCTTTGAAACACTGAGTTTAATCATAGTAAAAAAGATAAGCCATGCTGTTAATAGTCACATGTATTTAAGTGAACAAACAGCCCCCCCCCAAAGAGGGCTGCATGTGGGGCCCCTCGGACCCTAAGCTCTCCACTGGTTCCGTCTTTATAGGGACTGCATTTAGGTTTTCAATCTGTTAAATATCACTTGGAAACCTTCAAGTCCTAATCATAGAAATTAGACTGGGTAGTAGATTCAGGTCGCAGTTTCTTCACACAGGTCCGCACAAGCTTGTGGAACTCTCTGCCACAAGATGTATTTCTGGCCACCAACTCAGAACTCTTTAAGGATAAGACAATCCCACCAGGTGACTCCTACGTTGTTCTCATGTTGTCTCCCTTCTTTTTCTCCCCACAGACATCATCCGGCAGCCCTCTGAAGAAGAGATAATCAAACTGGCTCCGCCACCCAAAAAAGCTTAAAGTGGGGGGGGGGAGGGGGGAGGAAGGGAGCAGCTGGGAGGAGGATGACCCCCCCACCAACCCACCCCTCTGCTCCACTGTGCCCTGACGGTTCCAGCTGTCCCTTCTGGCTACATCCCGCTCTTTCTCTGTGACTGTCCGCCTGTCTTGTGGGACTGGGGTGGGGAGCAGCCTTGGCCACTAATGGAGTCTTAATTCCAATCCCCCCTCCCCAACCCCTCCTCCCCACATACATATCCCCCCCTTGCCACTGACTGGTGTGGATGAACCCTCGGGAGGGCTGCTGGGACGGGTGGGGGGCGGCCAGGGGGCTGCAGGACTGTTGCTATGCAAACATGGCACCCACCTCTCCCCAGTTGCCACTCCCTCCCTTCCACACACCCACCCACCGGGAAGGGGCAGACCCCCCAAGTTTGACACCCCAACAAAATCAAGAGCCTTGGCCTGTTGTTGTCGTTGTCCTTGTTGTTGTTAAGGAAGAGGTGAGGATCGGCAGAGGAAGTTGGACAGGGGGAGATGAGATCAGGTGGGTGGGTGTTTTGGTTTTAAAAAGCCACTGGGAGCCCCCCAGTGCAGAGCTGGCATTGAGGCATCAGTTTGCAGGGGAGAGATTTGGGGGGGGGGTGTTAGAAAGGACTGGGCAACGAGGGGCAAGTTCAGCAAGCAAGGAGGGGAAGGGAACAGGATGGAGAAGGGTTAGGAAGAAGTCCTAGCAGCTTTGCTTGTGGGGCTGCAGTGGGAAAGCCTGAGGGGGCCCCTAGTTGCTTAGATGTGCTGGGGGCCCCCCTAGGGCCATAGAACCGGGCCCTGCAGTATCCCCTCCAGAATTGTCACCCCGGCTATATACCCTGCCAGTCGCCCGTGAGGCCTCGCTACCACTCTTGACCCCTCCAAAGTCAGCCAAGTACTGCAGTTTAAGATTTTGCTGACATCCCGACTCAATGCACACACAGAACAAGCGGCGCACTGGAGATTTGCGCATCTCAGGTCGCGGCAGCCACACTCCCCTTCAGCCGCGCAAACTGCCAAGACTTATTTCGGCTGAGCCAGACATCCTAAAAGGGTTTTTAGGGGGAGCAGCTGGTTGCAGAGGCGAGCTGCGGAGGGAGGGCATTTAAATTTTCTCCCAGGGTGTTATCTCTGAGGTGGAGGGCTAGGGTGCTGGAGTCCCAGGGCAGGGGTGCTAAGTACCTGCTGAGCAGGGAGGGGGACAAGCAGGAGTTGGGGGGGGGTACAGCTTGAGAGAGAGGAGAACAAAAGTTTGTGTGGAGAGAGCCAGGTTCAATTCGGGGGTCTGCTCCTTCCCTGCCAGTCCGTGCTAACCCTGGGGTGGGAGAGCAGGCCTTTCACCAGGAGGCAACCTGGGGGGGGGACACACACCAGCCCACCCCCACTGGCCTGCCAGCCTCCTTGCCTGCCCCCCTGACTTTGTGCCTTTCCTCGGTGTTGGTTGTGCCACTGCCGCCGCCTCTCCTTCAACTTGCTCCGTGGGTGCCTCTTCCTCCCTTGTCGCCAGAGACATTGACCCCTTCCTCCTCCTCCTTCCTCAGGGGACTGACTTGGTGCCACTTCTGCCCCAATTCAGTCCACCCCCCGCACCCCCTGCCTGCTGGCTCACCTTGAGCGGAAGGCCATTTCCACAGGGGGCCAACCCTTAACCGCCACGTCTTTTTCTTTGCCGTGATTTCTACTCCTCCGCTCGTGGACCGCCTTGCTGTTCTGCTCAGTGGCTGCATTGTCATAGATGAGGGGGGGACTGGTAGGTTGGGCGGGGGCCTGGAGGTCTCCTCTTCCCCATGGGGATGGTGGGACCCTTGAGGCTTTCCCTGTGGAATTGCCTGCCTGCCTGTTGGCCCTCCACACACCCAGGAGACAGCCTGATGTGGAGGGCAGGCCTCTTGATGCTCCCAGGTTGCAACAGGGGCACCTCTGCAGCACCCAAGGCTACCAGCAGCCTCCCCACCTGCCCAGACCCAAGAGAGCTGGTGACACTGCTTGCATGCACTCATCCTGCATCCCTGCATACGATCATCGAGACACCCGTGTCTTAAGTAAATCAGGGAAGTCCTGAGGGGCCACATTTCTGCTTACAGAGAAATACGTGTTGCCTCCCCCTGCAGCCCCCTTGGGTGCCGAGTAGCTGCCGCGTGTGTGTGTGTGTGTGTGTGTGTGTGTGTAAGCAGGCTTAAATGTTTAAGGAACAAATGGGGGAGGGGGAAACAGTAATCCACATTCAGCAAGGAGGCAAGTGGGATTTGTCTGCTTCTCTCTGTCTCCCCTCCCAGTTTGTTTCCAGATGGAGCCAGATTAAGACAGTCTCCCCGCCTCACATGGCTGCTGGGAGTGTAGAGGAGGAGGAGGGAGGGAAGGGGGGTCACATGACTGTTTCTGGCGCCCAAAGCTGTGATCCTGGCTGCTGCGTTCGTCTCTCTGCTGCAGCTTCCATTGCACATATATTGCCATTAAACTAACTGCACCTGTTCTGGGGTGGGGGGAGGAAAACGCTTCTCAGTTGTTGTTTTTTTAAAAAAGAGACCCACCCAAACAGTGGAACTTGCATCAGACTGCAAAAGGAAATATATATATATTATTTAATTAACGCTGAAAAACTGCGCTGTGAATCCTGGTGTTGTTGGCCAGGTGGCATTTCCTCCTCTTTTCTCCCTGCCCCCCCCACCTTAAAACGAGACCACCTGCTTCTGCCCTTCCCCCTTGCAGGTAGTGTTGTGTTCTTTTGTGTTACGTATCAACAGGTGGGCTAGGTCTGTGTTTCTTACAAGGCATCTTGTTTAGGTCTCCCCTTCCCACCCCCTTGGCAATCCCGCTGCCTCTCTTCCCACCACACACAGCCTGAGCCTTGCCTTCAATCTCTCCCCCCCCCCCCATTCCCTGGGTCAGGATCTCGGCCGCAGTGGGTCGTTCCTGCCCAACCAGATGCATTCCTGGCACAAAACTCCCTCGGTGCGTGTTGGTGTGCAATGACTGTTCAGAAGTCCAGAGAGCTGGCGGAAAGGGGGAGCGAGGTGGGGTGGGGAGGGCTCCTCTGGAGCAAGGCAAGGGGTCAGCGGCAGGAGAGAGACAGGCAATGGCCCCCGTTCGAGAGAGGCAGGCTGCCGTCCCTACAACCACTCTGCACCCCCCCCTGCCTGCCTTCAGTTTGGCATGGTGGGGCCCCGTCTCCAAGATGCACCACAAAGCACCTTCTCGCAAGGTTGGCCGTGCACATCTGGACACGACTCCAAGGGCGCATGGCAAACTCAGCCGGGCTCTCAGCACCAGGCTTGTTACGCTTCTGGATTGGGCCAAGCCTAGAGGAATGGGCCAGAGCATGTGGACTCTCCTTCGCCGGAGGTTTTTAAGCGGAGGGCAATCTGTCCTGGATGCCTTCGTTGCGATTTAGATGTGGGGGCTTGGACTAGATGTTGCTTCTGATTCAGCAATTTCAGGACTCTGGAAGGGGCTTCTCAGCCTCCTTGCTCTTGCAGAGGTCAACCACATTTCAAATCAAGATATATATAGAGTCTGGGGTCCTGAGGAAAAGCTATGAGGAGCGGTAGCAGAGAGAAGGGGGTCAGGGACACTGGGGAGGGCTCTGGGCTGCTTGCACTTGCTTGGTGCCCTCCTAAGACAAGCCTTTGTGTGAAGACGTGCAGAAGCACTTCAGCAAACGCTGTTGGAGGTGCAAAAATTGCGCAGGAGGGGAAGGGGCTGCTACTGCCGCCTTTGCCTTCTTTCTCCCCCCCCCCCCGACTCCTTCCAAGGTCCTACCGTAACAAAAATCAGCCCCGGGAAGCCTCTGCCTTCTCAAAGCCAAAACCTCGGCAGAAGGGTGGTCTCTGGTTCAGCTGCCCTTAAGTACCCACACCCCACAGACACACACTTCTGATGTTTAAAGCTGAACAGTTGGTGGTGGTGATGTCATTGCAAATTAGCAAATTGGCAGCGGGTATAAATAGTGTCAAAAAAGAAACAGGGTGGTGGTTGGGGGGGGTGAGGCTGGAATTAAAAAGCGAACAAACAGCTCAAAACAAAGCGAAGAACAAAGGGGCTGATTAGGAGGCAGCTCAGAATCACAGGATGCAGAAAACACTTTTTTTCTTGCTTCGGGGCTAAATGCCCACCACCCTTGGCATGGCCAAGTCCTTCGCCGCTCTTAAAGGGCAGCCCTTGCCTGGTCTCCGGATGAATACGCCTCAAATATTTTGCAAGGCCAGTGACATTGCCAGAGAGAAAGGAGGCTCTCTGCTAGGTCAGGGCTAGGGGTGGAGAGGCAGACACACCCCTGTGTGGCCCTCCAGCTGTGGCTGCGCTATATACACACACACACCCTGGGTCTCCAGGATGTCAGGCAGGGGAGATTCCCAGCCCTACTGGAGACACTGCTGGGGACTGAATCTGGGGCCTTCTGCAAGCCAGGCATGTGCTCTGCTGCTGAGCCACCAATGAGCAAGGCCCTGCAATGTTTAAAAGAACCTCTTACCACCAAGCCACATATATATATATAAACACACATACACACAAAAGCAACTTTGCACATACAGTGGACACTCGGGTTGTGAACGTGATCTGTGCAGGAGGCACATTCCCAACCCAGTGTTCGCAACCTGTGACCCGCGCATCTTCACACAGGTGGGTTTCAATTTGGCGCTTCTGCGCATACGCAAAGAGCGATTTAGCGCTTCTGCGCATGCGCCGAAACCCGGAAGTAACCCATTCCGGTACTTCCGGGTTCTGTGCAGTGGGCAACCCAAAATTGCACAATCTGTAACCTGAGGCATGACTGTAATGTTAAATTAACCCCACAACACTTTCTCACCTCCAAGATGAGCACAAAGAGGCAGCTTCCACGCAGACAGAATGTTACCAGTCAAACCAGTGTGCCACCTCTGGTGTCTCAGATTTAAAATAGTACAAACCCGCCCTCCGTGTTAAGTTCAGGTGGATGAATTGTAGTCCGCTGCAGCCGGACAGAAGCTCCAGGAGCCAGAACAGGGGAAGGAAACAGCCAGGCCCCAATCCTGCCTCTCCGCCAGCTCTCTCTACTTCCTCCCTCCCCAGCTGTCCCTGACCCCTGATGCTCAGACCGTGCTAACTGTGTGTACATATATATTATAAATATATGTATATTAAATATAATATTGAGTGTTTAGTGTTAACTTATTCTCTCTTTCTTTTTTTGTCAAGTGGACCAAAACAAAAAACAAAACCACAGCAAACAGGAACTGTAACAAAGTATTAGTTTCTAACTCAACGCAATTTTTGATTAAAGAAGTGTGTTTCTTTGAACAAAACGATAAATAAGCATAACTTCAGTATAGCTGATGGGGTATTTGGTTTGCATACAATTTGGCTAAGCCAAAAATACACGGTGGAGGGAGAAGGACTACCTCAAAGGGTTGTTGTGAGGATTTATTGAAAAAGGCAGTATTCTGTGTAAAGTCGGGGTAAGAAGCAGGCCTCTCTTGTGATCACTCAAATCAAGCGGACCAATGGAAAATATTTGCCGCCACCCCTTGCAAGTGAATGAACTTGGCTGTTATGGGCAGGTTGGGGTATTTTACTCGTGGGCTGAAATGCCCCTGAGCCTTGTTTGCACCATCCTCTGCTATGGATTCCTTCCTTGAAGGTTTTTAAGGAGGCTGGATGGCCATCTGACAGGGATTCTTCGCCTCCAATTCCTGCATTGCGGGGGGCTAGTCGAGATGGCCATTGAGGTCTCTCCCACTACTCTGCAAATGAACAGCTTTGCCTTTCCTTTGCCAGTCTTCCTCACCCGCAGCAAGATAGCCTGCCCCCCCCCCATGGCAACTCCACTCTCCATCACTGTAGCCACACCGGCAAGAAAAAAATCTGTTCCAGGCAAACCCCAGCCCTCCAGATATTAGGGACTACAATTCCCATCATCCCTAGCTAACAGGACCAGTGGCCAGGGATGATGGGAATTGTAGTGCCAAACATCTGGAGGGCTGGAGTTTGCCTATGCCTAGGCTAAACACTGCCAGCTTCAATAAATGGAAAATGTACATTAAAAAAATCGGGGAAGCCAGTACTCCCAGGATGGCCAATGACAAGGAAGTGAGCCAGGGGTGCTAAATAAATGCCGCCAGAGTGTTGTGGGTTAAGTGTTCCTAATGAAATGGGGGGGGGGGATGCAGGGTTCGCTTCCACCGCGCTGGATCGGGGCCGTTCTCCAGATTCAGAAAAACCACTGAAGCGAGTGTTTTAACAGTTCAGTGGAAGTGATGGATGGCAGTCTTTCTGCCCAGCAGAAAGGAAGTTAAAAGGAGTAGCTCTCAAGGAGAGCCCAAGTCCTGCATTGACCAGGGGGAGGGCTCTCTGGATTCGGCCGCCTGCAACCCACCCACCCGCTCTCCAATTCCATGTTTCCAAGTCAACACAAGGGGTCAGGGGTCTCCACAGCCCCCACCCCCCCAAGCTCTTGAGCTGCGCCCAAATGGGTGCCCCGTCCCCCCAAGTGGATTGCTGACTTGCACTGTTCATTCCTACCTTCTCCTGTAAGCGGCGATGTTCTTCGCAGCTTTTTTTTTTTTTTTTTTAAAAGGAAAAATGTTTCTTTAATCAAAACTTGTCATAACTGCAAAGTTAATTTTTTAAGGGTTTTTGTTTTGTTTTTTTAGAGTAAAGGAATAAAAGCTCCTGCTTTGATTACTCTCCCCTGACCCCACCCTCGAATTTTCTCTCCAAAATGTAATGAGAGTCATTGTGCTAATCATGGAAATAAAAGTCAAAGGTATTGTGTACGTGATGACTGTGTTCTTTCTTTTTTTAAAAAAACCTTCTCCCCTCTCTGTTAAGCAGGTGGAGGAGGAGAGGGAGACAAGGGGAGCGATTGTTCCTCCTGAGGTCCCCTTGCAGCCAAACAGCATAGAAGGACCCCCCTCAGTTCCTGGGTGTTTGGTGCAAGTAAGCTAAGCCCCCCGCCCCCCATACTCAAACTGGAAGAGGAGGAAGACAATGCCAGGCAGCATTGGGCACTGGGAGGGGGGTGTTTGTGTGTAGGAACCGAAAGGGCCATTTCACCATCCGCAAAGATAACTTTTTGGTGGGGGTTGAGGGCTGCATCTGTTGGATGGCTGCCTGCCAGGGATGATTCAGCTGTGATCGTCGCATTGCGGTGGGATGGACTACATGACCGTGGGAGGGCCCCTTCCAGCTCTGTGAGTCTATAATTTGCTTGAGGCCACCAGCGACACGCTCCTCCCTTCGCCTTTACTGTTTGGGTATTAATTTGTTTTGGGAACCAAGTTGATCTCTGGATGCAGCCAAAGCGTCCAAGGCATCTTGCTCTGACAAAGCGAAGAACTCACTCTTTCGCTCCCAAAAAAAGCCAGCCTGAGGCTCTCAATAATAATAATAATAATAATAATAATAATAATAATAATAATATAATTTATTATTTATACCCTGCCCATCTGGCTGGGTTTCCCCAGCCACTCTGGGCGGCTTCCAACACAATATTAAAATACATTTAAATACATTTAAAATGAGGGGTTAGTCTGTTTGACCCCAGGTGAAGGGAGGGGGTGGGCACAGCTACTGAGTCCTCTCCCACTATGCAAACTCTGCACTGCCCCTATGGGGTAGGTAAAGGTAAAGGGACCCCTGACAATGAGGTCCAGTTGTGGCCGACTCTGGGGTTGCGGCGCTCATCTCACTTTATTGGCCTTGGGAGCCGGCGTACAGCTTCTGGGTCATGTGGCCAGCAGGACTAAGCCGCTTCTGGCGAACCAGAGCAGCGCACGGGAAACGCCGTTGACCTTCCCGCCAGAGTGGTACCTGTTTATCTACTTGCACTTTGACGTGGTTTCGAACTGCTAGGTGGGAAAGAGCAGGGACTGAGCAATGGGAGCTCACCCCGTCGTGGGGATTCAAACCACCGACCTTCCGATCAGCAAGACCTAGGCGCTGTGGTTTAACCCACAGTGCCACCCACATCCCTAGTGTGCCAGTGTGGTGTAGTGGTTAAGAGCGGTAGTCTCTAATCTGGGGAACCGGGTTCGCGTCTCCGCTCCTCCACATGCAGCTGCTGGGTGACCTTGGGCCAGTCACACTTCTGTGAAGTCTCTCAGCCCCACTCACCTCACAGAGTGTTTGTTGTGGGGGAGGAAGGGAAAGGAGAATGTTAGCCGCTTTGAGACTCCTTAAAGGGAGTGAAAGGCGGGATATCAAATCCAAACTCTTCTTCTTCTTCTTCTTCTTCCTATGGGATGCCACCCCCCAAAAAAGCAAAACCAAACCAGGATTCGAGGCTGAAGAGTTCAGCCCCTGGCTGGCTGGCTGCCTTTGGAAAGAAGATCTCGATATTGCTGATGCCAAAGATGTCCTTATCACGAAGGCAAGATGCTCCAGCAGTTTAGCTGACTCAAGGAGCTGAACGGGGGACACAAGTGCTGGCACAGCCAGCAAAGCAAAAAGTAAAAAGGTGATTTAGGAAAGACGGGACAAAGGCAAGGAAGGGTCAGGAGGAAGCAGGGGGGACGGCTGAGGCGAAAGCCTCCTCCAGGCCTGTGCAGTCTATTAGGCGAACAAGGCCGCAGAAAGGGGGGCCAGAGCCCTACCTCCTGTCCCAAGGAGGGCAAAGGCAACCAGCCCCACGGAGCCAAAGAGGAACCTCTGGCCAGGCTCCCAGCGGACCCATTTCACACACAGCCAGGCCTGTCTCTCAATTCTTTTATTGCATTTATATAATATATATATTTAAACTTTTACAATAATTTTAACTTGATAACATCCAAGTTTTAATTTGGTTCTTGTCTTGTTTAATACATATAAAATTAGGCCTCTAAACAGCGATGGGAGGGGGGGAAGGGCAGTTGTTTTCGAAAACAATTAAGATTATTTTTTAAAGGAAAGGGGAGTGGGGCAAATGAAACACAAAGAACCTTCGGGCAAATGGAGGGGATCCCACGAGAACCCCCCCCCTCCGTAGGGCACGAAGGAGCCCCCCTCCCCACCGCAAAAGGGGGAGGGGAATCAGCCCCATGTCTCTCCTCTGCATTTAAACCTCTCTTAAACAAAAACAAAAAAACCCTTTACTCTCCGAAAAGGTTGGGCGAAGGGGCGTCCGAGGGGGCCAAGGCAAGCTCTAGACTGCAAAAGGGGGCTCTTCATGCCGCTAGAACTCTGCTGAAGGAAGAACACAAAAAACAGGAGGCGGAGGGAGAAGAACACCCCCCTCTAGAAAAAGAAAATGTAATCAGAAATAAAGCAAAGAGTCCAAGTTTGCTCATCCTGGAAGCAGGCAAGCAAGGGCGCTCCTCAAAAACGGGAGGGGGGGGCGGGAGAAAAAAGCACAAAACCTCCAAAAAAAGGCCCCCTTTGGGGCTCACACCAACATCTTAAAGGAAAGGAGGAGGGAGGCAGAACCCGAACTCAGCTTACTCAAAAGAAAGCTTCACAGGGAATGGCTGGGGGGGGCAGCAACCAAGCCCCTTCCCTCCCACTCCCCCCACCCCATGCCTCTGGGGGAGTGGGGGGTGGAAGGGGGCAGGCCTCCCTCCTCCCCATGCCAAAACCGAGGCAGAGAGAGAGAGAGAGGAGGGGGAGAGCAGAGGGGGATCCCAGGGCGTCCCGTGTGTGTCCCCCCCCGCCCCCCTCAAGCAAAGTCCAAGTGCAATTAATGCCAAGCAGGTTGCCCCTGGGGGAGGGCAAGCGACAAGGAGGGCGGGGGGCAGGGGGGGCTTTCCTTGGTGTTTCAGTAAAAAGCAGGGAGGGGGGATAGATGGCAATTCAAAGTGGTGGGCATCTCGTTGCCAATTCAAGTCTGCACACTCTTTACGCCCCCACCTTTTCCTCATCCTCGGAGGGGGGGGGGTCTCAGGAAGGCATGCACTGCACCCGATCCGGGCCTTCCTCGTCATCGTCCGACGTGTCAGAGGAGCTGGGGGATTCGTCCGAGTCGCTGTCCGTCGCCCCGGTGCCTGGATCTCTTCGGCGCTGGGGGGAAAGGGAAGAGTAGGGGGCTGTGACCATTTCCCATATTGGAGGCGGGGGGGGGGGGAGAGCAGAGGGGGCTCAGCGCACTCAGGATCAGCCCATCGCCAAAACAGGCTCCCCCACGGCTGCGTCATTCAGGGCTTCAACTCGGCAGCAGGACACCTGCCGGCATGCAGAAGGCCTCGGGTCTGATCCCCTGGAGAGCCGCTGCTGCTGCCAGTCAGGGTAAGCAGTGCTGAGCTGGATAGGCCATTGGCCTGACTCTGCCTAAGGCAACTTCCTGTGTCCCCATCACCCACTGGGGGGCAGTGAGAGCAGCCCCACGCCCTCCCAACCGACCGAAACCCCCATGGGGTGAGCTTCAAGGCCCCCGTTCCCAGTCTCCCAACACGCCGTCCTCCCCCCTGCCCCCCCCCGGTTCAGCCTGGCCCGTCCGCCCTACCCGGTGGTGCCGCCTCTGTCGGAAGTGGTGCATCAGGAACCAGAGCAGGTGGCTCTCGTACATGTCCGTGTGGTGCAGGCTGTCCTCATCCCGCTCTCGCTTGTTCTTCTTTATCACCTGAGGAGGACGAGGAGGAGGAGACGGAGAGGGTCACTCGGCTGCCCAGGGCCCATTCAGAACCAGCAGGGGGTTGGACTAGATGGTCCTGGGTGTCCCTGCTGACTCAGTGGCCCGTCTAGTGAAGAGGGACGGCATTTTATCTGTCCTGAACCTTCCAATCCTCCGCTTCATTGAATGGCCACTGGCTCCAGTACTGAGGAGCTTCCCACAAGCACAGGAAGCCACCCAGAGAGGTGTGGAAGGACAACCCAAGCCACCTCCTTCCCAGCCAGCATCCCTGGCCCTCCGGACATCAGCAGCAGCAGCATCCTTTATTATTTATAGCCCACCCACCTGGCTGGGTTTCCCCAGCCACTCTGGGCAGCTCCCAACAGAATATTAATAATATTAATATTAAGAATACGATAAAACATTAAAAGCTTCTCTAAACAGGGCTGCCTTCAGATGTCTTCTAAAAGTCAGATAGTTGTTTATTTCCTTGACATCTGGCGGGAGGGCGTTCCACAGGGAGGGCACCACCATGAAGAAGGCCCTCTGCCTGCTACCCTGTAACTTGGCTTCTCGCAGGGAGGGAACCGCCAGAAGGTCCTTGGAGCTGGACCTCAGTGTCCGGGTAGAACAATGGGAGTGGAGACGCTCCTTCAGGTATACAGGACCAAGGCCATTTAGGGCTTTAAAGGTCAGCACCAACACTTTGAATTGTGCTCAGAAACGTACTGGGAGCCAATGTAGGTCTTTCAGGACCGGTGTTATGTGGTCTCCTCTGACATCCACCATCACCCTCATCCCTGGCCCCCCTGGGAGTCCAACCAAAACTGGAAGCCCCCACCCCACCCGCCATGCTAGCTTCCCCCAGACTGCAGGGCGGAGGAGAGAGGGTCTTGGCCAGCAGGGGCCCCTTGAGTCTCCATGGGGCTGAGAAGGCGGCCCTCACCTCCTTCAAGCCGGTGAGTTGGGTGGGCACCTCCGCCGTTGGGGCCCAGACCTTGACGTCGTGATCCAAACCGCTGGTGGCCAAGACTGGGAGGTGAGGGTGGGGCTCCAGGCAGTTGACCTGAAAGAATATCCAAAAACCTTTTTTTCTGGAGCAGAGTTGTGGCTCTGGGTCGCCCCAGAAACAGCTGAGAGGGCAAGAAGGTAGCAGAGGAGTCACTGCTCTGTCCTGCATTCCTGCCAGTCCAAAAGTAGACATGCAGGGGGAGGCAGAAAAGATGGTGTGTTGTGTCCCCCCCCCAAAGGATAAGAAGGGATGGCAGATTTGCTTCAGGAAAGAGGTGGGCTCTGAGGAGATTTCACCCCTCCCATATCCAAGAATCTGCTGAGTCTGGTGATTTTCCAGAGAGGAGGGGCGGTGTTCTGCTCTCTACTTTTTCTGCTCCAGCCTAACGAGTCAGTCAGTGTGTCGGAGAGAGAGAGACCGAGTGTTAGAGATTGTGTGTATAGATAAGGTTGCTGCTAAGAGCAGCTGCAGACACTCAGTGCAGTGCAGCATTCATTTATGCTTAGACCTATTTAGCTCTGTATATAGTTGTGTATTATAGTTGTAGATAGAATAAAGAAGATATTCTACAGAGCTGCTCTCCGAGTCGTTTATGCTCTGCTGTACTCTGCTGTGCGACGACTGTCTTCTTGTGGAAGTGAATCCGGTGCTCACAACTCTAAGCTGTGAGTCCACAGCACTTTGACCTGTTCCTGTGCAGAAGGTGGTCTCTGGAAGTGCTACCCAGCTCGCCTGGCCCAGTCGGGGCTGAAGTGTGTGAGTCCAGTTGGTGGCACTGGCTCAAGGGCGATGCTGACAGGCTCTGCACCCATTTCTTCCAGGAGCCAACAGGAGAGGCCTTCTGAATTCTACCCGCCCCCTCAACCAAGCCTGCCCAGCCGTGCCCCCTCCCCGTCCAAGCAGCCCTCCGGCCAGCCCCGCCCCTCACCACGCCTCCTCGGTCGCCTTCCATGAACTGCACCACCTGACACGATGACTTCTCCCACAGGAAGATGTGCCCACAGTCGCTGCCGCTCACCACAAACTCGCTCTTGGGGCCGTAGAAGTTGACGCCCTTCACTGCAGGCAGAGAAGTGGTCTGGGTGAGTGCCCGGCAAAGCCGCTGCCCCCCCAGTGCCACCTCTTGGCAAGAGCACAGCAGCGCCCCCCCTGCACTGGGGGACCAGGTGACCCTGCCTCCCCCTTGCATTTCCCTTCCTTCCCTCCTTTCCCAGGAGAGTTTCCCTTGCTCAGGGGGCGCCGTGAAAGCTGTGACTCTGGGCCCTGCGGCCATCAAGGGGGCCATGTGGGGAGAGAACAGGGGCAGGGGCCGATTGGGGAGTGTGGGGGTGATGCTGGGGGGGACGATGACTTTGGAATCCCTTCCTCACTTGCTTATCTGCTTGGTCCCTGGCAAAATCAATCTCATTTTGGCCAGAGAATGCATTTATAATTACATTTACAGGAACACTACAACTCACATGTGATTTACTTATGAAACCGCAGCTTTGCGTGGGTGGAGGGGAAATAAATGGGAGGGGGGGACCAGTCGGAAGGGGCCACCTGAGATTTCCTGGGAGCCAGCCACAGCCTTCCAGAAGCCTCAATCTACCCAAGGAGCGATAGTCACACAGAGATGTGGGGCATTCTGGGTCCTCCCGACTTTGTGTGACTTCTCCTTTGCATGCAGCCCCCCGGAATATAACCCTCACGTAAGTCGTGAGCCTACTGCCTGCCTACATATATATACCTAGCTCGGACCTGCCCCTTCTTGGAAGTTTTCAACGTTAGCAAAAGGGCCTGGGGTTTGAGCAAGGCCAGGCCAGGCGATCTGCCAGCCCCACAGGGCATTAAGGTCAGGGGGCATTTCCCCCTGCCAGGGGTGGCGGCCGGGGGGGGGGAGAGAGGCTGCTCCTGCACCTGTGGCGTTGTTCCGATGCCCCTTGTATCTCTTCAGGTACTCGGCTCCGTCGCTGTGGGACGCGTTGAAGAGATAGATGTCCTCGTCATTGTAGCTGGCCACAAGCTCTGCAGCAAGACACATTGGGGAAAGCTCAGTTGCATCTGGGAAATGGCAGGAGGGGAGAGCTTTCTTTGGCCTGGGGGGGGGGGAGGCCGGCCAGCAGATTCTAAGACATAACAACCTCCCAGCCTTCACCAGGGAGGGGGGCACTGGGACAGGGCAACCCCCCCCCCACTCTGTTGCGCCTCCTTGTCCGTGACACCCTGGAAGGTTCCTCTCCCAGGCTCTCCTGGTCAAGGGCTGTCCTGGCCCCCAACAAAACAGAAGAGGAACCCTCCCAGCTTGGGAGCCAACATCCCCCCCCGAGAGCTCCCCCTCTGCCCCACGTACCTGATCCATCGTGACTGTAGACCAAACAAGTGATGTTGGCTTTTGAATCGCTGTTCACCTACGGAGGAATCGGGGAGCATAGAAAAGCTCAGCAGAGCGCCTTCCCAAAGACCCTCCAGCCCCAGATGATGATGATGATAATAATAATAATAATATTATTATTATTATTATTATTATTATTATTATTATTTATACACCGCCCTCCCTAGCCAAGACCGGGCTCAGGGCGGCTAACACCAGGTGTAAAAACAATTTATTGAAATACAACTTAAAAACAAGATTAAAATACAACATTAAAGTGCAGCCTCATTTCAGTAGAAACTCAAATCAAAAACTTTTTTGGGGATGAAAACATCGTCTTCACCAAGGCCAACTATCCAGACTGGTCCTACGTGGGCCAGAAAAAAAGCCAGGGAAGTCCCCAAATAGGAGTTCCATCACAGAAGGAAAAAAGGAAAGAGGGGGAGGGGATCAAGTTGATTCCAAGCCGAAGGCCGGGCGGAACAACTTTGTCTTCCAGGCCCTGCAGAAAGAAATCAGATCCTGCAGGGCCCTGGTCTCAAGAGACAGAGTGTTCCAACAGGCCGGAGCCAGAGTTGAAAAGGCCCTGCCTCTGGTTGAGGCTAATCTGACTTCCTTAGGGCCCGGGACCTCTAGAGCAGTGTTTCCCAACCTTGTGCCTCCAGATGTTTTTGGCCTACAACTCCCATCATCCCTAGCTAGCAAGACCAGTGGTCAGGGATGATGGGAATTGTAGTTCAAAAACAGCTGGAGGCCCAAGGTTGGGAAACACTGCTCTAGAGTGTTGCTATTTATGGTTCTTATGCCAAAGAGCCACGTGGGCTGAGCACAGAGGCAGCTTTTGCACCTGGGGCAGGCAGGCTAAGATTTCAGAGAGGCAGCCCATAACAATCCAGCATCCCACTCGCTTAGGGGAGCTTTTCCATGGGGGCTGGACTGGGCGGGTCCCCCTTGGCCTGATCCATAAGCCAGGCTCTTTGGGTGCTCTTTGAAGGCTGTGTTCCCGCTACCAGAACCACCGCAGGACTGGGGGACGAAGGGCAAAGACCCTGGCAGGGAAGAAGGAATATGGACCCCAGGAGGGCCCTTACCAGGTGGTGAGGGCAGAACTTCTTCAGCACACCGTTGTTCTCGTTCTCGTTGATCTTCCGCTGGTCGTAGACCCTGGGGAAACGCCAGAAGGGAAAAGGGGGTCAGCTTGCAGTTTTAAGAAGTAACCAAAACAATTAAACCCCTGTGTTGCAAATAATTATCAGTGATATCCGAGGCAACACGACGACCAAATACAACAATGCTAGGTCAATATACCGTATTTTTCGCTCTGTAGGACCCACTTTTTCCCTCCTAAAAAGTAAGGGGAAATTTGTGTGCGTCTTATGGAGTGAATGCAGGCTGCGCAGCTATCCCAGAAACCAGAACAGCAAGAGGGATTGCTGCTTTCACTGCGCAGCGATCACTCTTGCTCTTCTGGCTTCTGAGATTCAGAATTATTTTTTTCTTGTTTTCCTCCTCCAAAAACTAGGTGCGTCTTGTGGTCTGGTGCGTCTTATAGAGCGAAAAATACAGTAAACTCTTGATATAATCTATACAAAACATTAAACAGTATGGAATATATGAAACATGCACTCTGCAAAACCAAATAAACAGAAATCTCTGAAAGTCACAAAATATGCACTCTTGATGGATTCTCTTGAAAAAATAGAACCAAATAAACAAGTCTTATAAGTCTCTGAAAGTCTTTGTAAGACTATGCAAGTCTCTGAAAGAAGGAATGGGTCAGATTCTTTATTTGGTTTTGCAGAGAGTGCATGTTTCATATATTTCATACTGTTTAATGTTCTGCATAGATTATATAAAGAGTTTATATTGACATCGCATTGTTGTACTTAGTCATTGTGTTGCCTTGGATATTACTGCAGTTTTAAGAAGACACTATGCAAAGCAGCAGCCTCGTTTACTTCTACATGCGTCCCTCCACTTACGCAGGGGATATGTTCCATGCCCCCGTGCGCATAACTGGAATCGTGTCACGCAGGGAGCTCCCCACCTAATAGGGAAGGTGCCCGGGGAGAGGGGGAGAGAGAGACTCATGGGTGCCACTGGGGCTGTTGCCTGTAAGTTGCTCAGGGCGGCTTCCCTTGCTCACGGCTGTTGCCCCAAGGTCACATCGCAGCGAGCAGGTGGCTGAGAGCGACATCCAGGCACCCGCCTAGAGCAAGGAAAGGCATGCCATTTCAATTTCTTTATTTAAAAACACATAAGGCAGGACTGTATCGGGAGGTTTTTAACGACTGATGTTTCATTATGTTTTTACAGTCGTACCTCAGGTTACAGCTGCTTCAGGTTGCGTTTTTTTTTGGGTTACACACCCGCCAAAACCCGGAAATACTGCAACGGATTACTTCCGGGTTTCGGCAGTCGCGCATGCGCAGAAGTGCTGAATCGCAACCCGCACGTGCGCAGACGCGCTGCTGCGGGTTGCAAACACTGCAGGTTGCAAACGTGCATCCAGCACGGATCCTGCTCGCAACCTGAGCTTCCACTGTATATGCAATGGAAGCCACCCAGAGTGTCTGGGGCAACCCAGTCAGATGAGTGACGTATAAATGATAAAATTATTATAATAAATTATTATCCCTTTGCACATTGGCAACATGTCCGCAGGGGGCACGGGAGGAGGGAGACGCGGGTGCCCAAGAGGGGGGCACAATGGACCCAACAGCCAGCCAATAAGACGCTTCCCTCCCCTCAACCCCACAGGCCCCCAGAACCCCAAAGTGGACCAATGCCTCACCCCAACGCCAGCCATGACAACGGCCTCCCCTGCCTTCGCTTGAACAGCGGGGTTCTAGGAGACGGGGGGCGGGCTCAGTGGTCCCCGAGAGAGCGCCCGGCAGGAGGGGTCTCACCTGACATACTCGTCTCTGCCCCCGACAGCAAAGTGGTGGGTGTTGGCCGGGTTCACGTAGATGGTGTAGAGGCCAACCTTCTTCTCCTTCTCTTTCGTCACAACCAGCTTCCTGAAGATGCAAACCAGAAAGAGAGGGGAGGGGGCTTGAATTCACCTCTGTGGAAAGAGCCTCCTCACCCCCTTCTCGCCAGGAGCTGGGTGAGACCAGGGTTCAAATCTCCACTGGGCCATGAAGTTCCCCAGTTGTGTCCTTGGGCCACTCACTGCCTCTCAGCAGAAGCGACCTCACAGGGTCGTTGCAGGCAGAAATAAGCTCTGTCACCTTGAGCTCCTTAGAAGAAGGTGGGATATAGAGATAGAAGGCTAGATACCGTATTTTTCACTCTATAAGACGCACTTTCCCCCTCCTAATAAGTAAGGGGAAATGTGTGTGCATCTTATGGAGCGACTGCAGGCTTCTGGGATTCAGTATATTTTTTTCTCTTGTTTTCCTCCTCCAAAAACTAGGTGCGTCTTATGGTCTGGTGCATCTTATAGAGCGAAAAATACGGTACACAAATACACCTCCCCCCCCACAGCTTATGGGTCCCGATGGAGAAAACCCACCCGCCCCTTCAGGCTCCAGCATGGAGACCCCAATGGACCCAGCCGTGTCCTGCTCAAAAGTGGCAAGGAGTTGTTTCCTGGCTCCTGGCTCCAAGGAAGAGAACCAGAGAGGGGGGCCCTTCTGCACCAGCTCCAGTGGAGCCAGGAAGGCAGAGCGGGAGGAAAACAGCCGCCACCCTAAATGCTCAGCAGCCTAGAGGTGGAAAAATCTGAACCCAAATCCCCCCACCCCAGAGAAGAGCAACCCTAAAGAGATGCAGGACATGGAGGATCTGGCCCCAGTCTCAATGGAAGCGGAGCACTGAAATCTGAGACAAAAATTTAAAAAAACACCACAGTAGAGGGGCGGAGTGGGGGGGGGAGCTCCACATCTGGACAACTTATTGAAATGAAACCAGCCCAACTTTAAGACAGAGGAGCCCAAACCGTGGCTCAAGAGAGCAGGAAGAGCTTGGGTGGACTGATCCAGAGAGGGAGTGTGGAACAAGGGGGGCTGGGGTTAAAGTAGGGAAAGGGGCAGGAGAACTACTGGGGGGGGCAGTCCAAGAGTTAGAGGAATGAGAGGGGGCCCCAGACACTTACGAAGCTGGCCGGTCTTGTCTCAGGTCAATGGTGAAGACCACGGCGTCTTCGCCAGCTGAGAGGAAAGTGCAGGGGGAGTCTGGCTCGAGAGCCAACTGAGAGAGAGATAGAGACGGGCTGGTTTGAGGGGGGGAGCTGCAGCGAGGCCTCTCCCCATCCCCCCTTGTGTGCCCTCAGACAGCACTCCCTTGGGACCCGCTGCCCAGCTGCCAATCCCCAAGAAGCTGCCAGGCCAGAGCAACTCGAGGACCAAAGACTTCCTAGCAAGATGGAGGCAGTGTGGGTGAGCAGCTCCCGGGTCTGAGAAATTGGAGCAGCCTCGCAGTTTGGGGAGCTTCTGGACCCGGCACTGTCCCTTGAGGATCAGGGAGCCTCGGTGGCCAGAAGTGCCTTTGACCAACTGCAGCTGGCAGCTACAGCCATTCGTGACCCGGAAAGCCTGGCCACCCCAGTTCACACACCGGTCACTTCTGGACTGGATTACTGCAAGGCACTCTTTGTGGGGCTTCCCTTGCACTTGATCCGGAAGCTGCAGCTAGCGCAGGATACTGCGACACGATTGCTGGCAGGGGTGAGGCCTTTGCAACGTGCACCGCCCCTGCTCTGAGATCTGCTACCAGGTCAAGTTCAAGGTGTTACTATCAGTCAATAAAGACAACTTGGGACCAGTTTACCTGCAAGATCATCCCACAGGTGCCCACACAAGCACTTCAATCGACAGAAATGGCACTACTAGGTGTGCCACATAATACAAACACCAAGTCCATCGTTTAGTGTGGCAGCACCTGCCCTTTGGAACTCCCTGCCTATTGATGCCAAGCAAGCACTGCCCTCTTTTCAGGGCCTGCTAAAAGCATTCTGTTTCGACAAGCCTACCAGGTGATTAGAAATTCAACCCTCTTTAAGTATTTCAACTTTTGCATGTTGTACTGTTGCAATTCTTTTTACTTTATTGTTTAATCTTTTTGCAAACAATTTGAGGCCTTTTTTGTTTCTTTTTACAATCAAGCGGTGTACAAATGTTTATGAAATAAAGAAAAATAAATAAAGCGGGGGAAATCTCCCTCCGAGCTATATAAACATCCCTGAAGCCCTTTTGCAAGGCTACATCCCTTCCCAGCCCTCAGTGCCGCTGACACCAGGAAGGGCCTGATAATTTGGGGCTCCTGGGCAAAATGGCATCTTCGAGAATTTCCCCTGGCATCCGTGATGCCCCATAGCACCCCACAGCGCTGCTCCCTTGCTCATGAGCCCCGCATCAATCCCTGGAGAGGGCTGAAAGAGGAAGATGGAGGGGTGCTGTTCTTTCCCACCTCCTCTTTCGTCTCTAAGGGGCTTTTTCCAAGGCTCATAGAATTATAGAGATGGCAGGGACCCCAACCTCCTGTGATGCGGGAAATCTCAAGCAAAGCATCCATGACAGATGGCCTTCAGATCAATTCTACTGGGTCAAACCTTCCCCACCACCCCTTAGGGAAGCAAAGTCTGCAGATGGGCCCAAGCTCTTGCCCTCTCGCTTTCTGTGCCCCCTCCCCCAGGACTAGAAGCCCGCTGCCCGGCTGCCTGGCCTCCCTCCGCCCCAGCCGGCCCACTCACCTTGTGTGAAGCCCCCTTGTGCTGGGCCACCCGCTTGGTGGTCTTGCAGCACTGGGTGGCGGAGAGCTCGGCTACGCGGACCTGGCCGTCCCGGGCGCACATGGCGAGGGTGGAGTCCCCGCTGTTGGGGAGGAACTTGGCCTGGCAGGGCAGGAGAGAGAAAGAGGAGGCCCTGAGACTCCCGCTGATGGACAAGGAGACCCTCCCCTCCCCGCACACAAAATGACCCCAGAGTGACTCCACCCTCCAGCCAGGAGGGGTCCTTCCAGGTCGCAGGAAGCGAGGCAGGGGGAGAGATGCAGAAGGGGGGCGGAGAGTTTGGTTCCCCAGGCTTTGAGTGACACCCAGGGAGCTGGAGGAACTCAAGGCCTGCCCAGGAGCAGCTGCTAGAACAGGGAAGGCCCCTAGCAGGAGTGTGGGCCCACCCCCTCTCCCAAAACCCACTAATCAGCAGCTCAAACGCCTGGAAGTACTGGCTGACAAAGGAAGGGGCCCCGTGGGCTTAAGCCACGGTTCGATTGAGCCCTGCCCCACTGAAAAGCACAGGGCTCCCTGGTTCGGAAACTTTAACTAGTGCAGAATTTGGTGGCCAGGTTGCTTACAAGGCGGTCAGAGCATACAGCAAAGGGTGCCTGTTTACGGGCTCAATTCAAAGTGCTGCTTTTGACCTACAAAACCTTGAGAGACTCAGGACCCCAATAGGTCATGGACTGCATCTCCCCATATCGACTGACCCAGGTCCTCCTTTGCGTGCCTCCTCCATGAGAGGTCCAGAGGGGGGCAGCATGAGCACAGGGCCTTTCCTGCAGTGGCTCCAGCACTGGGCGAAAACATTCCTCTTCACCCAGGTCTTGAGCTGCTAATCCATCTACGCCCTTTCAAATTGCCTGCTCCCCCTTTTACTATTACGATACTCTGAATTCTTTGCTTCATGCTGCAACCAAGGAACCACAAGGCTGGGCGAAGGAGCCCCCCTCACCTGGAAGACGTTGCTCTTGTGGCCGCTCTCAAACTGTAGCACCGGCTGCCTCCGCACCCAGTCCCAGACCACCACCTTGAGGTCGTCGCTCCCGCTGGCCAGCCAGGTGCCGCGCTGGTTAAAGTGCAAGGTGTTGACGCAGCCCGTGTGGCCCTCCAGCCCGTACTGGAGCCGGAAGCGCTGCACAAAGACCTGGGCGCCGCAGGCCTCGTGGACGAAGCGGGCGCAGGAGCCCAGAGCCCTCTCCCGCAGCGCCTCCACTGCCCGCCAGCGCGGCCGAGGCAGCCCCGTCGTCTCCGAGGCCACCCAGTCCTCCAGGGCCCGCTCATCGTCCGAGGAGTCCCGGTCCCGGTTGGGACGCTTGCGCTGGGCTCGCCGGCGGGACCGCTGGGCCTCGGCCGCCTCCACCTCTTCTTCCTCTTCCTCCTCTTCTTCTTCTTCCTCCTCCTCCTCCTCTTCCGAGTGGGAGCGGTCGTAGGTGCGGTTCATCTCGTTGATGGAGTAGTGGCCCGTGTCGTCCATGCTGTCCGAGTCCTTCTCCTCTGCCGAGCTCTCCGTGTAGGTGCGGTTGGGCCCCACCTCGTCCCCCGTGAGGCTCAGGCTCAGGTCAGAAGCCTCGACCTCCACCCCCGAGGACGTCTCGTGGCCCTCCGTGGCGCCAGACATCTCCTCCGGGCTGCTGGATAAGCTTCCTGCGCAGGGAAGAGGCAGGTGGTGAAGCCGCAGGAAAGCGTCCTCCCCACCCCAGGTTTCCGTTCCCATCGGAGCCCCTGCTAGACTGCTTCAGGCAGCACAAGTCTGGGACCGCCCCCAGCACCGCAGAGGTTTATCAAACCACAAGGGGATGGCTCAAGAAGCAGCGATCGTATACCCTTGAAAACACTCCTTCTATCAGGGATGGCCATCCTCTTCCACCAAGCGCGCAGGGAGGGAGGGAGGAAGGGGGCACCCGCCAGATCAACTGAATCAACCCTGGCGATCAGTGGGGTGACAGGTGCCACAGCCACATCGCTCTCACAGCTGCTCAAGAAGCAGTAACAGTTCTTTTTCTGGCATCCTGCCTACCCCTCTCCGCCTCAGGCTGGAGAAAACAGCACCACGCTCGATATCTGTGGATACTCATAGAACTGCAGGTTCTGTAGGGACCCCCCATGGTCATCTAGCCCAACCCCCACAATGCAGGAAAGCTCCAAAGGAACTGCTCTGGATTACCCCTATGTCTCTAACATGGGGCTACCCCCGGGGTTGGTCCAGAGGTTGCAACTGTGGAGAAAACCAACTGCCGGCATTTAACACCTGACTTGTGCGATTTGCCCTGGGTGCCGTTCGTCTAACGGGCCAAATTCAAGGTGCCGGTAGTAAAGCATGAGGCCTTATACAGCCCAGGACCAGGTGAGCTGAGAGACTGCCTCATCCCTTATCCACACAACAAATCAGGGCAGTCTGTGGGTGAGTTTCTCCTGCAAACTCTGAAGATCTCAGAAGCTCCTTCAGCTAGTAGCTCAGAAGAGCAGGGCCTTGAGGGTGACTGCCCCTGTTCTGTGGCACAACATCCCTGCTTAGGTGCTCACTTTTTGCCCCAAGAGGCTTTCCTCGCAGGATAAATGGGTCTTTGTCATGACTATCCACTTGCTAGTCTTGTTTTAAACATCTAAAGCTGTTTTCCGTTACCTCCTGTGTCAATCGAGAGGGCGGCATAGAAGGCGATCGATAAATCATTGTTTTGTTTGAAAGAGGGAGTCATCTCCACGCCGTCTGGGCTGAGTCAGAGTCCCAGCTCCTCAAGTCGGTCAGAAGGGGCTGAGCTGCAACCCAGAACTTGCGGGGGGGGGGGCTAACTCAAAAACCTTCCCCTTTGCTCCGGCTGTGGGGGAAAGCTGCCGAGGGAGGATGGATCCACTCCCTCGCTGCCAGCTGGATCCGCAGAGCTGCCAACACTCTTCCCGCCCACCCGAGACGCGTCATGCCGCTCTGCTTGTTTGCCCTCTGTGCCGCCAGGCTCCGTCCGCTCGGCACGAACTCTGTTGGGGCTGACACTCAAGAACAGAGCAAGGCTGCCTCCTGCACCCGATCAGGTCCGGCCAGCTCAGGACTCTCCGTCCTGACAGGGAGCGATGGCTCGCTGGGGTTTTAAGCGAGGAGAACTTTCCCAGCCAAAGACGACTGAGAGCAAGGGCTCAGCCGTTGAGCTCCAAAGCTTCCCTCAGAAAATAAACATTCCCCTTCGCCCTGACTTGGCTGACGCTGCCTTAAACTGAGTCGGGGTCCCTGGGCTCCACCTAGCTCACTGTTCTCTACACTGGAAGCCACCAATGGCTCTCTGGGGCTTCCCCAGCCCCAGCAGGACTGAACCCAGGACCTTCTGCATGCCAAGCAGGTGCCCTGCCGAGGAGCTACGACAGCCCTTCCCTAAGGCAAGAGAAAGGGCCGTGTTTGCTGGAAGGTGGGCAGAGGAGGGTGACCGAGATGATGATGGGTCTGGCGACAAGGCCTTGGGAGACGGCGTGATGATGAAGGAGGAGCAGCCGTGGGAGCTGGGGATGTTTAGCCTGGAGAAGAGAAGGCTGAGGGTGGCATGGGAGCCACCTCCAACTCTCTGGAGGGAGACGGGGCAAGCTTGTTTTCTGCTGCTCCAGGAGAGGAAACCAGAAAGGAGATTCCGACTCAATGCTAGGAAGAACTTTCTGTTTGATAGGGGAAAGGACTCCCTCGAAAGATGGCAGACTCGCCTTCACTGGGTTTTGAAGCAGAGGCCGGGGAGGGGGCACCTGGATTCTCCAGCACTGCGGGGGTTGGACTGGATGACCTCCAGGGGGTCCCTTCCACCTCTAAAATTATATAATTTGTGGACGGGATGGCTGCAAATGGAGCTCTAGAGACAGAGGGGTGCTGCATGCCACAATGCCAGGGGGCAGGACCACCAAGACTGACGGCCAGGCTGTGCCCCAGATCAGCTGGAGGGGCAGATACAGTAGTACCTCTGGATGTGAACAGGATCTGTTCCGGAGCCCCGTTCGCATCCTGAAGCGAACATAACACACGGCTGCACATGTGTGGTCGCATTTTTTTGCTTCTGTGCATGCGCGTGACGTCGTTTTGAGTGTCTGTGCATGCGACGAAACCCGGATGTAACGCGCTCTGTTACTTCCAGGTCGCCGTGGAGCGCAACCTGAAAATGCTTAACCTGAAAAGTATTCATCCCGAGGTATGACTGTAACACAGCAGAGCTGCTTTGGGGTGGGTTAAGAAACTGGGAGTATGAGCAATGGGACCCATGGGTTCGGTGAGGGGACACACGCACCCCTGGGTGGGCACCTATTGCGTTCACCACCTCCACTGTGGAGCCAGATCCAGCAGTCTCCAAGGACTCAGCTTAGGAGCTGCTGCCGCCGCCACCGCGCAACTTGGGATTCAAAACCCAGAGCCAAAGAGATCATGTTGCGCTGCCCAGGCCTGGACACTGCACTCAAGAGTGGGCGTGTGCCAAACCAAAAGGGAGGGCTTTTCTTCTTCCAGCCCAGCCTTTGCGGCTCTGACTTCTCCTGGCGACTCTGCATCCACAACAGCCTGAAACACGAGCTCAGAACCTCTCTCTGGTCAAGCTGCGAGGAATCCTGAGCTCACTGGACAAGGCGGGTGAGAAGGCTCTTCTCCTGTGTCAGAAACACACATGCAGGAGGCACTCCAGGGATGTGTTGGGAAGGTTTGTGGGAATCTAGCCCATGTGCAAGTTGTGGGTCTTGCAATTCAGGGACCTGCAAGTCCAAAGCGACGTGGCTGGAAGCCACTGGAAAAAAGCAAACCAAGAACTCAGGCCAATATAAGTTTCAGTAGTCCCTCCACCCTGCTCCTCTTACCGTTGGGTAAATCTGTTTTCCCATCCGTGCTACTTCCTGCGTCTGACATCGCGTTTTTTCGTGAATTCGCCCTAAGAGGTTCAGTAAAGAGAGAAAAGGAGGAGGCTGTAAACATCAGAGCCAACAAGGGGGACCCAACTGTGTGGAAGAAGCTGCTCTGCATGGGGCTCAGCCTCTGTTGGGAGATGAGAGGGGCACAGCCTGCTGAAACTGCCCCCCAGGCAAGGCTAAGGGGTGCTGGCCCCCAGAGGCAGGCTGATCCGTGGCCGCCAGAAAGACCTGGACCCTCTCCTCCCTCCTGCTGGGGGCCATGATCTGTGCAAGGCTCCCCGGCCAAAACGAGGCCCCGGCTCCCCATTCGTTCCCAGGCCCCAATCCGAAGACCCAAGGGTGGCCTTGAAAGTGCTTGGGCATTGTTTGGGGCCAGGGCATCCCCTAAATCAACTGGCCCACCAGGAACTTCAACTCGGGCCTTCCAAAAGCACCCTCAGAAGTACACCTGCTTAGCGGGGAAGAACTGACTAGCTGAAAAGCCGGAACAACGGTTGCGAACGCGAGGAGGAGGCCAGCAGGAGCAGTGACAACGCAGCCATTCCTCCTGAAGCCCCCCCCCCCGAGACCCTGGGCCCAACTGCCCTTCCCCAACAGTCACTCTGTCCGGCACGGAATGCAAAGGACCAAGGGGGCCTCCAAGCCTCTTAGAGCAGGACGCTCCCTCGGCACACACACAAACTCTCCCGTTATTTCTCTGATGAGCTCGTTTCCTATGTGGTGGGGCAGCCAACCGCCCCCCCCCCAGCGCCCCGGGGTGCCACTCCCAAGCTCCCTGGCTGGTTTAGCAAAACTTCTCCCTCCCAGAAACCTTCTCACACTCTGGTTCTCTCAGCTATAGAAGCATGGAAGCTCCAGGCCAGAAGTTCCCAAAGTGGGTGAGGATAGCATCCCCCTCGGGGGGCAGTGGGATTGCCTAGGGGGGGCTAAGAGGTGCTAGAGGGGCAAATGACTTTTGGGCTTTGAAAAGCTGACATCACTGGATGAAGTCCATCTGTTTTGGTGAATCAATTAAGCCAGCTTCAACGAGATTGTGAATAAATTGTGACTGTTTTTATTGTGCCGTAACCTTCCTTAGCATGTTGCGCAAACCAATACTTTGAATAATACTTTTCTGTAGGGCAGGGGCTATACTGGGGGTGGGTTTATGGGCCTAAAAACATTTTGGGTCCACATACTGCTCTGAAGCTTCCTTCCTCATTGAAGACTTTGAATACCTAAGATGCGTGTTTGGAAAACACTGGAAACAGAGTCAGGCCCTTGACCTGCCTTGCTCAGGACTTCCTGTGCTGACCCACAAGGACTGCCCTGGGTCTCCCCTGGCGCCACCTGGAGGTGTCAGGGGCGGCTGACTCTGGGACCTTCTTCCGGCAAAGCAAATCTGCTCTGAGCTCATGCGCCTCCCCTGAAAGTGCCTCTTCGCACCCCGTCAGCTGTCACTTTTGCATTAGCACAGAGATGACAGAGCCTGGGAGGGAGCAAGGCGGAGGGCAGGCCCGGTGCCACCACCACCTCCTCCTCCTGCACCCCCATCCCCCCCCGCAGCCGTTTCCCACAGAGCAGGGGGTCAGGTGAGTCATCACAGCCGCCCATCGCATCTTCCTTCAACAGAGGCTCTGGTGGTGCAGACCAAGTGCCAGGCGCCATCTGCAAGGAGAGGCACACAGAGTGGAAGACGCAGGCCTGGCACTGTTCCTCAAGCTCCCCAAAAGGAGCACAGGCCCCAGTTCCTTATCTGGGGGGTAGTTCTGCAGGGAAGGTATTGTGGGGCATGCCCCACAGAGGACCTGAAGGTCCATAAAGAGCACCACCCTAGAGGTCCCGGGCCCTAAGGAAGTCAGATTAGCCTCAACCAAGAGGCAGGGCCTTTTCAACACTGGCTCCAGCCTGGTGGGACGCTCTGTCTCATGAGACCAGGGCCCTACAGGATCTGATTTCTTTCTGCAGGGCCTGCAAGACAGAGTTGTTCCGCCTGGCCTTTGGCTTGGAATCAATTTGATTCCCTCCCCCTCTTTCCTTTTTCCTTTCTCCTTCTGTGATGGAACTCCTATTTAGGGACTTCCCTGGCTTTTTTTCTGGCCCACGTAGGACCAGTCTGGATAGTTGGCCTTGGTGAAGACTTGATGTTTTCATCCCCAAAAAACGTTTCTGATTTGAGTTTCCATTGAAATGAGGCTGCATTTTAATCTTGTTTTTAAGTTGTATTTCAATCAATTTGTTTTATATCAGTTGTTAGCCGCCCTGAGCCCGGTCTTGGCTGGGGAGGGCAGGGTATAAATAAAATTTATTACTATTACTATTACTATTATTACTATTACTATTATTATTATTATTACTACTACTACTACCTGTGGCCAACTCCACAACTTGCAGGAACTGCCTGAGAAGAGGGTGAAGGCAAGAACCCCTCCCTGCCCCCCGGCACATAACAACACAAGAATGTAAGATCAGGCCAAGGAGGCCTACCTAGTCCAGGCTCCTGTTCTCTGCGTGGGCAAATGCCCCTACAAATCCAGATAGACTACCCCTGGACCTGGAGGTTCCATATGAACATCAGAAGAGCCTGGCTCCTGGATCAGGCGGGGGGGGGGGGACGGACGGACGACGACACCTAGTCCAACGTCTAAGCAGATGCCTCACAAAAGCAGGACCCGGGAACAAGAGCACTTTCCCTTCCTGCAGTGTCCAAGAAGTGGTTCAAACAAGCAGCTCCTCAATGCCTGGCGCTCTGAGCTCCAAGGCACAACTAGAAGTGCCGGCTGTTACCTGGAGAGCCCCAATTGCCAAGAGCCTGGCTACCTGGGACACCTCTGCATGAGCCGACCTGAGTGTTACAATCTGCCTCCGATGCCCCCTCTCCCACCAACATCTGAATGACCAGAGGGTGGCACCTTGCCATGCACCGTCCGCAAAAAAACTCCCAAAGCAGCCACTCTCTCCTATATCTTGCTGGCCCGACACAGGTGTCTTTCACCCGAGACTTCCAGCATGCATCCGAAAACAGCCAGCATTCATTCTTTCATTGCCAACCTGGTTTATGAAGAGGCAACACTGCTGGTGCTGTGTTTATTATATATAGTACCTCCGTTTACGTAAACTTCAGGATACGTAAGCGGCAAACCCCAAAGTATTTTACAGCATTTTGCCGCGTACGCCGAAGCGGTCCTTCGGTTGTGGAAACCTTAGGATCTGGCCGGACCTCCAGAACGGATCCCGTCCGCAACCGGAGAAGCCACTGTATTGGATTTCATCCTGCTCATGTACAAAGAACGCTCCTACATTTGCCAGCTAAGTAAATCCATAACTGGCAGGAGAAGCACTAAGTTAATCTACAAAGCATGGGGGATTTCTTGCTTGTTTTCTGAAATAAGAGGCCCGTCAGCGATCGAGAGCAGACCGAGGGAGCAGCCCAGCTCCTTGGTACCTGGCCATAAACTCTGGAGACCCCGTGGGGGTTAGCCTTCAGCCGTTTCTGCGGGGAAGGAAGTTCAGAGTGAGGTGTAAGGGAAGTCACTTGGGCTCAAGAAGACGACAAAGGGCAGGAGGTATCGCCCGGCTCTGAAGAGACTTCCTGCTGGCCTAATTGCCAGCGAAAGTGACTATTATCTGGCTGATTCACCCTCTTCTACAGGCCGGCTGTCACATGGAAATGAGAGTGAGACGGGCATCAGAGTTGCTGGCTGGGGGCAGGTGACAAAGAGGCAGCACAGAGGAAGAGTTGAGGGGGCACCCAGGGTTCATTTAGTCCACCCCCTGCCATGCAGGAACCCCAGCTTCCACCTTCCCTGGTGAAGAGCCAAGTGGGGCAACAGACATGTGGCTTTCCACAGCCAATGCTGGGGGTGGGGGGAGGAATTAATGTCACCGACAAGAGGAACTGGCCCTTGGTTTCAACTGAAACTAATCCAAAGTCACAGCATCCGAAGACCCGGGACCCTTTTGAGCTGACCTGCAGCTCCTCCTCCTTTGCCCCTCCCTCTTTTTGTCTGGGAGGGGGTGGGATCAGTAGAGCCAGTTGGCCAATCCCCACAGCGGCTGGGGAAGCTGAGACCCTGGACAGCTTCACTCTGAAGAAGTGCCAAGGGAAGCCCAGAGGAAAGGGGGGGAAAGGGAAGCTATGGCTTGCGCAGGGAGCGATTAGAGGAGGTGGAGGCAGCCCGGCTGAGGCCCTGAGACATCCTGGCTGGGCCCCAGAACTGCTCATAAGCAGATAAGGGAGGGAACAGGCAGCAGGAGGGCGGCCACCCAAGGTCAGCAGCCGCTCCGAGGGCTTTTGGCTGCTGGAAGAATTAAAAAGGCCCAACCAGGAGCCCTGGCCTGAGCAGAAGGCAACAGGGGAGGAGGGAAGCATCACACAAGGCAGCCGAGGCCAAGGCCACGCTCCCCTCCAGGGGGAATTCCCCAGGCGAAGTCAGGGCCGTCCCCTGCCCTGAGCCACTGCTCAGCCCCAGAATCAAGGGCAGGTGGGATTCAAAGCCCCTCTCCCCTGAAGGCTCCCCTACCAGGGGACGTAGCAGCCTGAAATCCCTCCACCAGGCAGGAGAGGGAAAGAGAGACAGAGATGGGAGGCCACAGCTGGTCATTGCAGGGACGGGGAACATTCTCAGCCCAGGGGCCACATTCCCTTCTAGGGAGCCTTCTGGGGGCCATGAGCCAGTGGGCAGGGTCAGAAGTAAAAGCAGGCGGAGCAGCAAATGCAAATTGACCTTTAGCAAACATTCACCATGATCAACTCCTGCCCAGAAACCTATGTCCCCACTGTGGAAGGATGTGTGGATCCAGAATTGGCCTCCACAGTCACTTACGGATTCACTGTTAAGACCGTTTTCGTGGAAGACAATCTTACTCACCTGTGAGCGATCGCCAAAGACTTTCTACACGCAAACCCGTCTCTATTCTCCATGCAGGCAAATGGGAGGAATTACCAGAGACCCAGGGCATATTTTGGCCAGGCAAAGACACTCAAGGAGGGTGCAAAGCACAGGTCAGTGAGGGCAGAGTCCCAGGGGCTGGACGGAGAGGTCTGGGGGGGTCCCTGAGCCTGAGGTTCCCTATCCGTGCTCTAGGGAATAGCACCAGAGTTTGCTTTCCCCCCTCTTCGCTCCCAATTCCTTTTCCTTTGTGAATTTTAGACCACAAGCCCGAGGACAGGGACCGTCTTATCACCAATATTTGTAATTCACTCTGAGAACCCCTTTTGCTGAAGATTGGGATATAAATGCCTTGGATCAAATCTATGCTTCCAGGTGCGACAAGAAAGCTGCAGAGATAGCGCAGAATAGTGCACACCCCGGAAATGATCTCTTTCAGCTTCTGCCTTCTGGAAGAAGTACAGGGTTATAAAGACTAGGGCTAGCCGCCTGAGAAACAGTTTCTATCCAAATGTGATTTTGGTTTTAAATGCAGTGTAAGGAGTCTCTATGGTCAGGGGTCCCTTTACCTTTAAGGAGTCTCTAAGGGAGTATATTGCATTTAATTATGGGGTATCAGAGTTTTTAGGGGGCTAATCCGGCTGGGATAGCAGGCTTGTTGATTTTTGAATGTCTGATTTAGTTTTTTTCAATTTTGTGGTTCTGTATGGGACAATGACAATAAAGATTATCGTAAAAAAAAATCATAAAAAGCAAAATAGGGAGGAACCCTAGCAAAACATCACAGAATTCAACATCCGCAGAATTAGCAGATTACAGAAACCACGCACCATGCAACCTTGATGGCTTTAAAAAAGGGCAGGACAAATTCACGGAGGAGGAGGAGGAGGAGCAGAGGGCTATCAATGGCTGCTAGCCACAACAGCTGCGTCCACCCTCCCCAGTCGGAGGCAGTAGTCCTTCTGAATACCAACTGAGAATGCTCTTGCGCTCCAATCCTGCCTCTGGGTTTCTACTGACGCACGATTTGGTAAGAGCAGCACCACCAGCGAAACACTGAACAACAACACACACCCATCATTCGTGGTAGTCACTGGATAAAGGCCTCCGCATCTATTAAGGCTGTATTTCCATTCCAACACAAGATGAACGCTCCCAATTTTGTAAGCGTTTAACGTGAAGTAAGTTGGACCGGTCAGCAGTGGGACAGCACTGAAGGACACACTTATCTGGGAGGGATGCCAAGCCACCCTCCAGAAACGCTGGACACCCAAACGTTCTGCTCCCTGCTTTGTGCTCTTGGGCAGGGACTAAGGAGCCTCAAGGCAGAAACTTACCTTTCCCCGACTCCCTTTTCAAGCAGGAGTAGATCCAGGAACTCTCTGGGAACTGGCGCTGTAGAACTGACGTCAGACTGGGGAAAAAAGCAGAAGATGGAATTTGAAGTGGGGCGGTATCAATCCTGCTTTTCCTGAAAGGTCTCCACATTAGTGCAAAGGATCTCTTTAGTACCAGGGTTAAGGGTGGCTGGTGGAGAAACAGGTAAACAGTCACACATTTATTTGTGTGGAGTTGCCTCTCTCAGTTGGAAGACTCCTCCTGTATTGCAGGAGTTTGGACTAAATGGCTCTGAAGAAGTGTGCATGCACACGAAAGCTCATACCAAGAACTAACTTAGTTGGGTTTTTAAGGTGCTACTGGAAGGTATTTTTTTGTTTTGGCTCTTTGGGCTCCTCCAAAAACTACAATTCTTTGATTCTATGACTTTCAAGGCTCAGGCAGTTGATGGTCCACCGATGATGCACCTTAGCACTCCTGTTGCTACAGGGATCCAAAGCGGCTGTGAGAGCCCATTTTGCAAATAAAGACAGGAGGAGAAATTTACAGGGAGTGAAATTCATACATATGGTTAGAACAAGTCTTGTGGCACCTTAAGGATCAATAAATTTACAGCCACACCTAATTTATCTCAGTTTTATTTTGCCCGTGCACTAATAGGTTCGGGGTAACAGATAACTGATTCTCTTGCTCCCTCTTCTCTCCCTTTCTTGAGACTTGGTTTCACTGTTGCATTGCTTTTGAACTAAGTGTAAAAGCAACAGATGCAAACACACAGTTTTTATGTGTAAGCAAAGACATGTACGTTTAAGTATCAATGCTCACTTATGTTAGAGTGGCTGGAGTAACCCGATCAGATGGGTGGGTTATAAATAATAAAATTATATTATTAATACTCGGGTTTCTCTTCAGAGTCTCAAGTGCAGACCTCAAGATCCTGACTAATTCCATTAAAATTTTTTCTTCCCCTCCCACCCACCTTCAGCTCCTCCAACTCCTGTTTCATTTAACAGTCAGTCTCCATTCTGGAGACTTGTCTGCTTTTTGTGACATTTTGGTTTGGTCCTAATCAAGATTTAAGATTCTGGCCAGGTATGGACTGGGAAATTCTTCTTAAGGACCAACAACTCTTGCCTTCGGGCTTTGTACACTGCTGCTTCAAACTCTTGTAAGTCATTGTATAAGAAAGTTTTCTCACCCTGAAAAGTGGGATATAAATCTGTTTATGTGTGCAGATCTCTCTGTGTGCATTCTCTCTCTCTCTCTCTCCACTCACACATATACAGATATACACACAGAAGCGGAAAGGATGGCAAATTGCAAACAAATGTGCTCCTAATTATTTCATATCCATGTACACATTACTAAATATATTCAATCCTAAATTATGTATTTTCATAACTTCCATGAAGTTGAGAACCATATTGTGGATTTCACTGGAGTGCAAGATTTGAAGGAATCTCTCTCACAGCTGGTCACCTTCCTCACCAGGTTGTTGCGAGGGGAGGAAAAATAGGGAGAACCATATTTTCTACTTTGGACTTCTTGGAAGAAATGTGAGGTGCTGATGTATTAATAAAAAACCAGAATTGGGCTGAGAAAGCTCTGAGTTGTATTTAACGAAAACAGTGGTTCCCAATTGGTGGTCCGCAGGCCCCAGGGTGGGGGTCCACATAACCCACCCAAGGAGTCCATGGCACCATTCACATAACAAAAACTACCTAGAGATATCAAAAATTTCGAAAGTAGGGGGATTCACGGATTGGCTTTTGAAAAACAAGGGGTCCTCAGTACTTAGCTAACTGGGAACCACTGAACTAAAATGTTAATGGATCTAAGTTAGCCATGCCCATTAATCTGCTTCAAATCCCTGTTCAGCTAGAACTCTCACCCATGAACTTTGGACTAGTCTCTCCTCTCTAGGCCTAACCTAACTCACAGGGTTGTTGTCAAAATAAAACAGGGAGCTCCTGAGCTCCCTGGCGGACAAAAGTGTAGCGAACGAATAAAAAAGATAAGATAGGAAAAAATAATGTAAACAGACTTAAGCTAAAGATAAATACAATTAAATATGAATAGCTAAAAAAGGTAAATATAAACATATGATGAATATATAGAGAAATGATATAGCTGGCAGAAAGATAAAATATAAATGGACAGCTTTAGCTGAAATGATAGAGATTAAATGTAGGAAGATAAGTACAGATAAAGATGACAGATGAATAGATGAACAGAAACTAGTTACAGGTAAAATTTTTTCCTTCCAGTAGCACCTTAGAGACCAACTAAGATTTTGGTATGAGCTTTCATGTGCATGCACACTTCTTCAGATACACATGTGCGTGCACACTAAAGCTCATAACAAGAACAAACTTAGCTGGTCTCTAAGGTGCTATTGGAAGGAATTTTTTAAATTTTGTTTTGACTACAGCAGACCAACATGGCTACAAAAGAATTTCAGAAACAGACTGGAAAGAGAAGTTGCTGAATTGCAACTTATCACCAAACTTAAAACCATGGAGAGACCTGGTCTGAATAGAGACATTGGATTCTTCTCTCATTATACATGATAAAGCTATTTTTAGCCATCTCACCCCTTGCTTTTTCCTCTAAGACCAATTGCAGTCGTTAACAGTCGCCAACAGGTTTACCACACCAATCCACCATTCCCACCCCCCTTCTGAGTAATCCCCCTCCCCACCCTCCCACTACATAGAAGGGTCTGGAAACTTCTGTTTCAGTGTATCAGAAGAAGTGTGCATGCACACAAAAGCTCACACCAAGAACAAACTTAGCTGGCCTCTCAGGTGCTACTGGAAGGATTTTTTTTTAAGCAGACTAACAGAGATAAACAGAGAGGTGACATAGATAAACATAGATATGAGTGAATAAATATCGATATAAATACACGACAGAGATTGAACATAAACTGAGATAAAGTTACGAGGGCGGATGAAGAGAGAGATTGGCCCTGCTTAGAAACAGATGTATATTTTAAGGCTCCACCTCATTTTGGCGACTGGAAGCGGCTGCAACCTGTTCTTAATATTATTGTGTTTTAATTGTTTTGACCTTAAGGGCAAGTGAGTAATAGCAGCGACCAGGGAGAGAATGGGCAAATGGCAGAACTAAGCACAAGCCAGGGATGGAGAGGCGAAGCAGAAAGGGGGGCAAAGGGGGGAGAGAGAGGCCAGAAGGAGCAGGGAAGGGAACCCCAGGGCCACGCGGGGGGGGGGGGCAACCCCGACGGAATAGACATATAGAGGGGGGGAGCCCCTTCGACCCCCCCGGCCCCTTCCCCCTCCTCTTGGGGGGGGGAGGGGCTCTTCCTGGAAAACGCCTCCTCCCCTCCCCCACCCGCGTCTTCCTTCCCCCGGGAGGGGCGTTTTCCCAACCAACTTTGGGGGGGGGGGTGAAAAGAAGTGGGGGGGGCGACACCATAAACAAACCAACAAACCACCCTCTTCCTTTTTGCAGGGCATTCTCTATGGGGGGAGGGGAGCGGCCCCTCCCCCCCGTTTTCTCCCCTTCCCCCTCCTGGCCTTCTCGGGGGGGGGTCCTTCTTCCTTCCCCCAGGAGGGGCGTTTTCTCAACCCAATTTGGAGGGGTGAAAGGAGGCGGGGGGGCGACACCATAAACAAACAAACAAACAAACAACCCCCCTTCTCCTCCTTTTCTCCTCCCCCCCCCCGTTTTCTGCCCTTCCTTCCCTTCCCCCTCCTTCTCGGGGGGGGGGGTTTCCCGGTCGCCTCAGCCGCCCTCTGGGGGGGGAAGCAAGCGCCCTCCCCCTGCCCCTCCCCCCTCACCTCTGGAGGCCGCTCCGCCTCCCCCTCCGCCGCCGCCTCCAGGCCGGGGGGCCGCCACCACCTCCGGCGCCGCCGCCGCCATGGGGCCGCCCAGCCGCCGATGCTCCCCGGACGCCGCCGCCGCCGCCGAGCTGGGCTGTGTGTTTTTTTCCCTTTCTGCGCTTTACGGCCCCCCGACGACGACACTTTGCGACACTTCCCAGGCAACCGACCCCGAAGGAGGGAGGGGGGAGGAAGGCGCACGCGCGAGGGAAGTGCTTCCGGGTTGGAAGGGGAGAGGCGCCGAGAGGGGAGGGAAGGAGGGCCATAGAGAGGCGCGCGCAGAGCGGCAGCTCCTAAAGAACAATAAAACCAATAATCAAAATATATCGTATTGTTTTATTATATAGTATAATATGTTGTTGTTGTTCAACCACCACCACGATCAGGCTCCCCCATTTTTATTTCTAGGTTCCAGTCCTTTCAAGGCTTCCAGGTTGCCTCATGTGGCAGAGAGTTCCGCAGTTCAACTCTGGGTTGTTTCAAGGAGGGCTTTCTGTTATTTGCCCCGCATTCATCTTCACAGAATATCCATGGAGGTGCAGGTCAATTCTGTGTCCAGGGCGGCTGTTTATCAGCTCCACCTGGTACACAGGCTGAGACCCTATCTGCCCGCGGACTGTCTCGCCAGAGTGGTGCATGCTCTAGTTATCTTCCGCGTGGACTACTGCAACGCGCTCTACGTGGGGCTACCTTGGAAGGTGACTCAGAAACTACAATTAATCCAGAAAGTGGCAGCTAGACTGGTGACTGGGGGCGGCCGCCGGGACCACATAACACCGGTTCTGAGAGATCTGCACTGGCTCCCAGTATGTTTCCGAGCACAATTCAAAGTGCTGGTGTTGACCTTGAAAGCCCTAAATGGCCTCAAAGGCCCAGTATCCCTGAAGGAGCGCCTCCACCCCCTTCGTTCTGCCCGGACACTGAGGTCCAGCTCCGAGGGTCTTCTGGAGGTTCCCTCCCTGCGAGAAGCCAAGTTACAGGGAACCAGGCAGAGGGCCTTCTCGGTGGTGGCGCCCGCCCTGTGGAAAGCCCTCCCACCAGATGTCAAAGAGAAGAACAACTACCAGACTTTTAGAAGACATCTGAAGGCAGCCCTGTTTAGGGAAGCTTTTAATGACGGAGGTTTTAATCATTTTTAATCTTTTGTTGGAAGCCGCCCAGAGTGGCTGGGGAAGCCCAGCCAGATGGGCAGGGTATAAATAATAAATTATTGTTATTATTCCAGAGTTACAAGAGGGAGAGGAAAAGCGTTCTCTCTCCCCTTTCTCCATGCCAGGCATAATTTTATAAACTTTTATCATGCTGATACCTATCACTCACCTTTTCTCTCAACTAAAACTTTTATCTACACTATAATTTCCCAAACACTTCAGCCTTTCCTCACGGGGGACTCACTCCTTCCTGTGATCATTTTGCTGCCCATTTTCTGAAACTTTTCCAGCTCTACCCTCTTCTTTTGGAGGTGAGGCAACCAGACTTGGGCACAGTATTGCAAATGCGGCCGCACCATAGATTTGTATGTAGGAAAACTTGTCAAAATATCAACAAAATCGAAAATTTTACAACAAAATGTACGTAATAAAATTACGGGTTTTGAATGCTAAGGGTTGTTTAATGTATATATCGAAAGCCATGTTTTCTTTTCCAGACGTGGACGTCTGTATTCAATGTCAAGAAGATCCATATCCAAACCGTGGCCAGGAGTTTGCCTATGTCTGCTCTACCCCTGGATCGTATGAACCTTTTCTAGCTCTGCAATATCGCCTTCGGAGGTGAGCCTAGCATCATCCGGCTCTTAAAGCAGGGAGGAAAAGGAGGAGGGAATATTATTCTCGCACAAAACAGGGTGTCCGGAGTAAGCTTTGACTTCTCTCTCTGCACAAACACAGTGTTTCATCAAAAGAAAACGCAGGGAAGCAAAAAGAGGTCCAGGATCAGCTCTTCCACCTTTATTTTTAATAATTATCCTTACACACACACACACACACACACACCCCTCCCTCTGAGGTTCTGCCAGTCTCAGGAAGGAGAGCAGACATCAAACCCCAGAGCCCACCCCACCAGTCCTGGCAGGGATGAAGATGGCGTCGCCCGTCGCCCCCGACTGACTTCTCCTGGCTTTCTCTCTGGCCAAGCCCAAGTTCCCGGGGGCCCAGAGATGGAGGGGCACCAAGAGAGGGGCAGTGTTAACCAGAGGGGCAGGGAGGGTTAGTACTGAAAAGTGGGGAGAGAGGGCACCCAGCAGCTGTTTGGGGCAGGGACGTTTTCAATGCCTCCATTTAAATCAGTGCTTTCTGAAAATGGCCTCGGCCAGGCATCCCCATTGGGGCTCAGGTGGGGCCTCTTCCTCCCTGCCAGGTGCGGAGGGGATCCTGGTCCAGTGGCAACACTTCTTGCGTGGCCCAAAACCGTCACAGAACTTTGAAGGAGCGGCGCCAGCCAGCTTCCAAAAGGCAGATTCCAGGGAACCCCAGGCAAAAAAAGGAGGACCTGCTGTTACTGAGAACTGCAGGCCTAAGACGGTGGTCCGTTGGCGGGATAGTCTCCTTCTCTGACCCCCCCAGCATCCCCCCTTCACCTGCCTGGCTCCCTCAAGAGCTAACCAGGGGAGCAATTGACACACACACACGGCAGCTGAGCTCAATCTGTGAGTCGGTCCAGGGCAGGGAAGGAAAAGGAAAGAAGTGAGGGGGTTCTCTTGCACCCCCGCATACACACACACACCCCAGGACCCCAGAGGTGGCAGCAGCATGTCCATTTACATCCCTTGAGACTTTCTGAAAGCCTCTAACTTGTATCATCCTACTTGGATTTTTTCTTATAAAGTCCCCCCGCACACATACGTATTAACACAGTCAGCCCAGCCCCTTTTAGGCACCTGGTGATTGAAGAAAACCAAAATAAAAGGAGGTGGGGAGGGGGAGAGAGTCAGCGCCCCCAACCCCGGACACAGTAACGCCCCTCTGGGGACCCCTCTGCCGCGTTCCTCCCGGTCCGCTCGCTCTGTGGGGTCACATTATCTGGCACTGGTCTCCTCCTCCCGAGCTGGCTGCGTCTGGCAGGTTCATTCCCTCCAGGTCGAAGTTCAGGCCGGGGGGCTGCAGGAGGAGGAAGAAGATGGAGAGAAGGGGGAGATTAGCCGGGACCCCTGCATTGCAGGGGGTTGGAATAGATGACCCGCAGGTGTCCCTCACAACTGTACGGTTCTATGGACTATTTCCTGTTGTGCCGGAGGGCAGGACATTAACCAACAAATTGCAAGAAAGGCGATTCTGACTAAACCTCAGGAAGAGCTTTCTGAGAGCAAGAGCCGTTTGGCAGAGGATTGGGCCCTGTCTGAGTGCTGGTTCTCCTTCGCTGGAGATTTCCAAGCAGAGGTTTGTTGGCCACCTGCCAGGGATGCTTTCGCCGCGATTCCGGGGGGTTGGACTAGATGGCCCTGGGGGATCCCTTCCAACCCCACAATTCTTTGATTGGCTTGCAGGAAGGAAAGGTGTGGGCAGAATTAAGAAGGGAGCTGTGGTCCAGCTACATCTGGAGGAATGAAGGAAGGGAATGCCGGCGAGACAGGGGAGAAGGAGAGAGAGAGAGGGAAACGGGTCACCATCTGCCCCCGGCCCAAACTCACCGATTCTCCTGCCAGTTCCTTGGGGGGGTGGCCGAGGTCTTGGAGCTGGAAGGCAGACAAAAGAGGCAGCGGCATCAGGAAGGAGACCATGGCAGGGGCTCAATTTCCTGCCCTCCGTGCCCTCTCCCCGCTACCCACCTGCTGCATGAGGTCCAGGACCATCTCAAAGCGGGCCTTGTGCTCCGTGTCGCCGTCGGTGGGCAGCTCGGCCTCAAACTGCTGGCAGATCCTGCCCATGATTCTGTGCTGCTCCTGGTACTTCTCGAACTGCTCCTGTGGCAGGGAGTCGCGGTGGCTCTGCAGCCACTCCGGGTACTGGGGGAGGAAAAGAGGGGAGGGTGGGCCAGGCTGCTCCTGCATGGACCGTAGGAAGCCCGATTTGGGCTCATCTTCTTCAGGACTGTCTACACCAGGGGTAGGCAACCTAAGGCCCAGGGGCCAGATCCGACCCTATCGCCTTCTAAATCCAGCCTGTGGACGGTCTGGGAATCAGCATGTTTTTACATGAGTAGAATGTGTCCTTTTATTTAAAATGCATCTCTGGGTTATTTGTGGGGCATAGGAATTCGTTCGTTTCCCCCCCCCAAAATATAGTCTGGCCCACCACATGGTCGGAGGGACAGTGGACTGGCCCACGGCTGAAAAAGGTTGCTGACCCCTGGTCTACACTAAGTGGGTCTCCAGGGTTTCAGATGGGTATCTCTCGGACAGCCACACCTGGAGAAGCACTGAACCCGGGCCCTTCTGCTTGCTCTTTATCACTGAGCGATGGCCCTTTCCACTAAAAGTGAAGCAGGTCCCTAGTCCTCATGGTTCAAAAGGTAAAGGTAAAGGGACCCCTGACCATTAGGTCCAGTCGTGGCCGACTCTGGGGTTGCGGCGCTCATCTCGCTTTATTGGCCGAGGGAGCCGGCGTACAGCTTCCGGGTCATGTGGCCAGCATGACTAAGCCGCTTCTGGCGAACCAGAGCAGCGCACGGAAACGCTGTTTACCTTCCTGCCGGAGTGGTACCTATTTATCTACTTGCACTTTGACGTGCTTTCGAACTGCTAGGTGGGCAGGAGCAGGGACTGAGCAACGGGAGCTCACCCCATCACGGGGATTCAAACCGCCGACCTTCTGATCGGCAAGCCCAAGAGGCTCTGTGCTTTAACCCCCAGTGCCACCCGCATCCCTCCTCATGGTTCTAGTGTTGTTTTTTCCAGGAATGTAGGGAGCAGCCTTACACTGAGTTAAGACCCTTGAGCCCACCTGCTCTCCTCTCCCATCCTGCTTAGGATGCCAGGGGCTGATCCTGGGACCTTCTGCATTCAAGGCAGCTGCTCTGCCACCGGGTTACGCCTTACCTTCTCGGTGATCTCCTTCAGGGAGGGGTAGAGCACGTCTTTCGACAGCAGGTTCTGCATGATGCTTTGCATGATGGGCAGGAGGCTCCCTTCGCCGTCTCCCTCCTCCAAGCCAAGGCCTTCCATGGTCTTCGCAAGCTCCTCTTCGGAGACGCTGGAGTTCTGCGGGAGAAGGAAGGGGGGACGGCTGCTAAGGAGGCCGGGAGAGGAAGCCAACGTCTTCACGGAAGGAAAAGGCAAGCGATGGCCTCCAGCCCTGCCAGCTACGTTCTAAGTCCACTGCCCCATAGGAGGCTACCAACTCGGATGGCTTTAAAAGAGGAATCAGACAGATTCATGGAGGAAGGGAGGATCCTGCTCTGGGGCTTTCCCTTGCCAGAGTGGTGCATGCTCTGGTTATCTCCCGCTTGGACTCCTGCAATGTGCTCTCCATGGGGATACCATTGAGGGTGACTTGGAAACTGCAATTAATCCAGAATGTGGGAGCCAGACTGGGGACTGGGAGCGGCCGCCGAGACCACATAACACCAGTCCTGAAAGACCTGCATTGGCTCCCAGTACATTTCCGAGCACAATTCAAAGTGTTGGTGCTGACCTTGAAAGCCCAAACAAGGCATAGGCAAACTTGGCTCTCCAGATGTTTTGGGACTACAACTCCCATCATCCCTAGCTAACAGGATCAGTTGTCAGGGATGATGGGAGTTGTAGTCCCAAAACATGTGGAGGCCGAGTTTGCCTATGCCTGCCCTAAATGGTCTCAGCCCAGTAGACCTGAAGGAGTGTCTCCACCCCCATCGTTCAACCTGGATGCTGAGGTCCAGCTCCGAGGGCCTTCTGGTGGTTCCCTCCCTGCGAGAAGTGAGGTTACAGGGAACGAGGCAAAGGGTCTTATCGGTGGTGGCGCCCGCCCTGTGGAACGCCCTCCCACCAGATGTCAAAGAAATAAACAACTATTTTACTTTTAAAAGACAACTGAAGGCGGCCCTGTTTAGGGAAGTTTTTAATGTCTGACGCTGTATTGTTTTTAATATTCGGTTGGAAGCCACCCAGAGTGGCTGAGGAAAGCCAGCCAGATGTGTGGGGTATAAATAAATTAATTATTATTATTATTATTATTTCTCAAAAGTGGCCAGCTGGGAGCCCAAGTGGGACCCTGAGCACAAGAGCAGCTCCGCAGTTCCCCGCCACCTGTTATTCTGTGGTAGATTGCTCTTGGGCATGGAGGTTTTGCTATCACAGCAGACCTCCGCATGGGGAGCCTGGCCTTCTGGATCAGGCCGGCGTCCCGTCTAGTCCCAGCCTCCTGTTCTCACAGCAGCCAAGCAAATGCCCCAAAGGGAATCCCGCAAGCGGGCCCTGGGTGCAAGAGAAGCAGCAGCGCTCTCCCTGCTTGCAGTTAGAGCAGCAACCGGGACAGACGTCGACGAAACGGGGTCTGCAGAGTGGATCCGCCACTGGAAACGCAGAGGAAGCGTTTCGGAGAAGCCAGGGAGGCAGAAAGGGGTTCAGGGGTTTACCTGGAGGTCGTCTGCGTTCTTTGCCAAGCCGCTGAGCGTCTCCTTCAGGCAGGAAGTGAACTCCTGCTGGGAGCTGGAGTCGCTTCCTGCAAAAAAGCGAGGGAGAAAAGTGTTTAAGAGACCCCGGGAGAGGAAAATGCATTTGGTTTTCAAATGAAAAAATATTATTTCTATATTTAGACCATTTCTACACCACTTAGTAAGTTTTCCTAAATATATAAATCTCTTCAGTGGTGCACGAAAAGCTAAAGCGACGACTAACAACTTGAACAAATGCTACAAAAATATAAAGCCACACACACATTTATATACGTAATTCCTGAGAAAGTTGAAGCAGTTTTAATCTGATCTGATATTTCAACTTATGTAAGTTTTAAAGCACTGTCGTGATTTTTTTCTTGATTTTACTGTTTTATCTTTTTGGTAAATCGCTTTGAGGGTTGTCGTTTGTTTACACAATCAAGCAGTGTACAATTTTTACGAAATAAAGAACCCAGCCTCAGTTCCTTCCGCTTCTGACACACCTGCCCTCTCGGCCTCTTTGCTCTCACCCAGGAGCCTGAAAAGGGATGCAACCTCACCGCTCCCCCGTCTTTATTTTGAAAGGGCACCAGAAATCCTGCAACGGGAATTTGGAGACCCCAAGGGCCTGAGACTCGCTTGAGGGAAGAAGGGGTTCCCACAAAACATCCATGAGCTGCCATGGCAAAGGTCGCGATTCTGTGCTGAGTTGCCCGGGTGCCCCAAATCCATCTGTCGGAAAAGTTGCTTGAAGTTTGGCAACACTGGCATTCTGACTCAAGTTCAGGAAGAACTTTCCAGGGGTAAGAGCCATTGGATAGTGGAGCAGGAAACCTCGGAAGGTGGTGGGTGAGATCTCTTTCAGAGGCTGGATGGGCATCGTGCCAGGAACCTTTAGCTGTGATTCCAACTGTAAAGGTAAAGGGACCCCTGACCACTAGGTCAAGTCGTGGCCAACTCTGGGGTTGCGGCGCTCATCTTGCTTTATTGGCTGAGGGAGCCGGCGTACAGCTTCCGGGTCATGTGGCCAGCAGGACTAAGCCGCTTCTGGCGAACCAGAGCAGCGCACGAAAACGCCGTTTCCCTTCCCGCCAGAGCAGTACCTATTTATCTACTTGTACTTTTTGTGCTTTCGAACTGCTAGGTTGGCAGGAGCAGGGACTGAGCAACGGGAGCTCACCCCGTCGCGGGGATTTGAACCGCCGACCTTCTGATCGGCACATTCTAGGCTCTGTGGTTTAACCCAAACCGCCATCTGCGTCCCCACATATAGTTCTGCAATTCTACGTGTAGCAACAACAGCAGCAGTTCTCCGGGCCAAATTCTGTGCGACTGCCATAAAACTTAGGGAACTACCAAAATGATTAAGGTTTTAAATGACAATTTTAGGTTCTATTTTAGTGATCAAGATTTAATGTATATTTTTAACTGCCACTATATCCGAATTGTCTCTGTTATACCCAATTGCAATTCAATGTATTCCTGCTGTGTTTTGTGATTTTCCTGATATTGTAAGTGAGCCAGAACTGGTCTGTGGCCATAATAATAACATTCATTCATTCATTCAAATTCAGCTGTCCTTCATTGGAGGTTTTTAAGCAGAAGTTGGAAGCCCACACAGCATTTTCAAAGCAACACCAGTTTGAACTCATGCAGGTTAGAAAATGCATGGATCTCTTTGGGGCAGTGAGGTATTTTTAGCTAACCAGTGGGAGTCCGGGGTGTGTGTGTGTGTGTGTGTGTTTTGAAGAGCATTCGTTTCAAAGAGCCCCTTTCAAAGTGTCAGTTTTAACACATATTTTTCATTTAAGTAACAGCATAGCGGTAAGATCTCTTGATTGATGTAAAGCAGCATGAAAGGTGCTGGGTCTCATGTTCAGACGGAGGCCCCTTAGCTTTGCTTCATAAATGTGTGATAAATGTGTCCTCCAGAGATGGCGGCACTGCACATTTTGGGATCTTGTCTCAGGGAATTGTGGAGTTGGAAGGGAGCCCCAGGGCTCATCTAGTCCAGCCCCCTGCAATGCAGGAATTCCAGCTCAAACATCCCTGACAGATGGCCGTCCAACCTCTGCTTTGAAACCTCCAAGGAAGGAGAGTCCGCAACCTTCAAGGGAGACCATTCCACTGTGGAACAGCTCTTATTGTCAGAGAGTTCTTCCTGATGTTGAGTCAGAGTCTCCCTTCTTGTAACTTGAAGCCATGGGTGCAAGTCCAGCCCTCCAGAGCAGGAGAAAAGAAGCATGTTCCCTCCTCCTTAAGATATCTGTTCTCCAGGCTAAGCTGTCAGGAGCTTGTCCTACACTCGAGTAGGACCCTGGCAGAGACACATGCCCAACTGGCATGTTCCCTCCCTCCTGGTCGATCGTTCGGGAGCTTCAAAAGCTTTCTTCAGCCTGAACATCACAGCGACCGATGCCAACAAACACCGGCACACTTAGGGATCCGCAGAGTTTGTGCATTTCACGTAACAGACCTCAGCAACCCAGCATTTTGGCTAATCTACTTTATTTACATATAAACACACACGGAGCACTGCAACATGGCTCCTTCTCTCTCTAGCATCAGACAGCAAAGAGAAAAAGAACAAAGGACAATAGTCCCTCTTCACGGAACACAGTAAAACAAACATCCTGCCTCCGTCACTTCCCTCTCGGTGGAGTCAAAACATATACTGTCATGTGATAGAGAACAATCCCATAACTGCAATCACGGAGTAGGAATTCTATCATCTGCAGCTCCCTCAACCATTCCTTGGCTTCCAGACCCATCTCAGTCACCCTCCTCTGCACATGCTCCATCTTTTCAAAATCCTCCTCCAACGGAGGTGCCCAGAACTGGACACTGGACTCCAGGCGGGGTCTGACCAAGGCAGAATAGAGCGGGACTATCACTTCCCTTGGGATGCGGGGGGCGCTGTGGGTTAAACCACAGAGCCTAGGGCTTGCCGATCAGAAGGTCGGTGGTTCGAATCCCCACGATGGGGTGAGCTCCCGTTGCTGGGTCCCTGCTCCTGCCAACCTAGCAGTTCAAAAGCAAGTGCAAGCAGATAAATAGGCACCACTCCAGCGGGAAGGTAAACGGCATTTCCGTGCATGGCTTAAAGAAGTGGCTTAGTCCTGCTGGCCACATGACGCGGAAGCTGTACGCTGGCTCCCTCGGCCAGTAAAGCGAGATGAGCGCTGCAACCCCAGAGTCGGCCACGACTGGACCTAATGGTCAGGGGTCCCTTTACCTTTTTATCCCTTCCCTTGATCTGGGCACTAGACTCTTCTCTTTCTAGCAATGTCCAGCTGGAGAGAGCAAGTTCAGACCCTGCCTGGCTTTCCGCTAAGAAGAGGGGCGAAGAAAGAGGAGCTCAAGAAACTCCCCCAAAGCCACTCGCTCACCGACTCTGCCTGCTGCTTCGGAGAGCTTCTGGAACTGCTCCACCAAGTGGGGTTCCTCCTCGGCCAACTCCTTCATGGCCTTCTCAAACTCGGCAGTAGCCTGGGAGGCCAGTTCGCTATCGAAGAGGTCCTGGAAGAACTTCTCCTGCGAGGCAAAGAGGGAATCCTAGGAAGAGAAAAGCAAAATGGGTGAGACGAGCAGTGGGGCTCAGCCCCCCCTGGATTAAAGCAGAGGGGAAGCCCTGAGTCTTGCCCTGACCGACCAACATGAATAGCCCACCAAACATTTGCCTAGGCAGCTGGCTAAGTCCAGGAGCAAAAGGAAAATACCGTATTTTTTGCTCTATAAGACTCACTTTTTCCCTCCTAAAAAGTAAGGGGAAATGTGTGTGCATCTTATGGAGCGAATGCAGGCTGCACAGCTATCCCAGAAGCCAGATCCCTCTTGCTGCTCTGGCTTCTAAGATTCAGAATATTTTTTTCCTTGTTTTCGTCCTCCAAAAACTAGGTGTGTCTTGTGGTCTGGTGCGTCTTATAGAGTGAAAAATATGGTAAATAAATCTGTTCTTAAGAACTTTCCTGTCCTTTACTAAGAAACCAGAAGCATTTTTACTTGGCATTGTAGGGGAGAATATTAACAGACAGGATTATAAATTGTTTTTATATGTAACAACAGCAGCAAGAATATTTATTCGCACAAGAATGGAAGTAGGAAGAATTACCGACGAAAGAAGAATGGCAAATGAAATTAATGGACGATGCAGAATTAGATAAATTAAGAGGAAGGATTCGAAACCTGCGGGATCAGAGATTCTTGGAGGACTGGAGTAAATATATTAACTATTTGGAAAGCAATTGTGATAAACAGATTACGCTAGGAGGACTGCAAGAAGTTGTTTAAGGAGGACTTTGCAAAATACTGCAGAGATAATGAAGAGAATTGTTAGTTAAGGACAATTAAAAGTAATAAGAAATTAAGAAATGCAGAACACGTGATAAAGAACGGAAAATCTTTAGAGGTTGTTGACGGAAGTCTAAATTACTGTGTAAGATAAGAAGTTACGTTAAATGATTGTTGGAACTTCTATGTTAAAAAATTAATAAATATATATATAAATATAAAATAAGAACTTTCCTGTCCACTCGCCTGGAAACAAAACTCACTCACCAGAGGAGAGCAGGGCAAGGAGCTATTTAGGAGCTCAAATCAGCGCCACACTCAGCCCTCTCTGACATCTGCACACGTTCTTGTGTGGCCCAATGGACCCATTTCACAGAGTGGGAACTGCAAATTGTTCTCAGGGTCAAGAAGCTGTGGGCCGTTTCAGCAACAGGGAGAAGAAGCAACAGGCAGTCGGACACCACAGTTCAAGAAGGACACTGACAAACTGGAAGGTGTCCAGAGGAGGGCCACCAAAATGGTCAAAGGCCTGGAAACGATGCCTTATGAGGAACGGCTAAGGGAGCTGGGCATGTTTAGCCTGGAGAAGAGGAGGTTAAGGGGTGATATGATAGCCATGTTCAAATATATAAAAGGATGTCACATAGAGGAGGGAGAAAGGTTGTTTTCTGCTGCTCCAGAGAAGCGGACACGGAGCAATGGATCCAAACTACAAGAAAGAAGATTCCACCTAAACATTAGGAAGAACTTCCTGACAGTAAGAGCTGTTTGACAGTGGACTTTGCTGCCAAGGAGTGTGGTGGAGTCTCCTTCTTTGGAGGTCTTTAAGCAGAGGCTTGACAACCATGTGTCAGGAGTGCTCTGATGGTGTTTCCTGCTTGGCAGGGGGTTGGACTCCATGGCCCTTGGGGTCTCTTCCAACTCTAGGATTCTCTGATTCTCTGAGGTCCTGTCCCTGTGCGACCCTCAACCCCTGCCGAGCCAAGACCCCCAAGGCCCATCTGCTTGGGAGCAAGGGGCTGCCCTCTCTCCCCCAGCTGCCCCACACATCCCCACGTTCCCAGGGGGGCACTCAGGTCCCCTGCCCTACCTTGGCAGCATCTCCAGGCGATTTCTCAGAGACGCTGCCGTCCCCCACGGAGGCAGTTGAAGGGGGCGGCGATGGGACTGGCTTGGCCTTATCAAAGTCATCGAGGGCACCTGGGGGGGGGGGGAGAAAGAAGAGTGATGATGCAAGGCGGGGGGGCATTATTGAAACAGCCACCCCCTCCCGAGGGAGCAGACGTGAGCAGGTACCATCTCCCCGAAATCCAGAAGGCAAGAGAGGGGTTTCTTTGCTGGGGGGCCCAGGAAGAGGCACCTTCTGGGGGCTTCCCAGCACACAATGGTTCAGGAAGACCCCCCCACCCCGGTGTTTCCCAAAGGGGGCAATATCACTCCCTAGGGGGGCACTGTAATGATCCGGGGGTGGGAGCAGCAACTGGGGGGGGCGTTGAATAAAAATAAGGGAGCAGTGGAAGAATAAAATTTTGAACAACCGTTTGCACACATTTCATCTGTTGCATAATGATGCTGACTGATGCAACACAAAGTCACAGTGATTATTTTCCAAATAAACACACAAAATACAAGTTATACAAAACCGATCAGCAGCCGAGTCGGCCAAATGTTGCCACGTTTTGATAAATAATGTTATAATTTCAAGCTCCAAGGTGCCTTATTTACAACTTCTTTCTTTACTATTTTTATTTTTAATTGTTTATTATTTTTATTTTTTATTTATTTTTTTATTTTTATTTTATTTTTATTTTATTTTTATTTTGCAGGACGTAGGTGGAAATATAGATACATAAAAGAACACAGATTTGTCACTGCTGCATCCGCTTCCAATCTCCTCCTGAAACTGCCCAGATCCTGAGCAGAATCTCTTTTCCAGACTCCACCTGGGAAGGAAGGAGCGAGTGCGAGGAGGCGTTGTGGGAAGAGGAGACACGGAGGCCAGGATCCTGCCCCTGTTGAGCTCAAGGCAGATCCTGGCTCCAGTTTGCCTAAGCAAAAGCGGGTTTTTGAAAAGAATGGAGAGCCCAAACGTTCAATTTGGCAGGGCTGCAAAATGACAGAAAATCTGCAGCGATTCTCTCCGACACACTAAAGTCCTTACGAAAGGAGATAAAAGTTCAAAGCAGTGATGCAACTGAAAGAGAGAACCACCTCCAGACTCTTGCCTCACCCAAGAGGATCACCTTGCCCGCCTTGTGTTGAGCAACAACAACAATCCCTGCTGAATGAGGTCCTGGGAAAGGCCCGGGTTCAAATCTTGCCGCTCCGCCAGGGAGGAGTGTGACCGCTGCCTTTCAATCTCACAAGATGGCCGTGGGGAATAAAGTGAGGGGGGGCAACGTACACCCCCTTGGGGGAAAAGGTGGGTCAAAATGTGCCCCACAGCAAAACGCGCATGGTAATATTATTTTTATGCTATTTAGGTATTGATTCATAAAATCGATATACCGCTGATGGTGTTTTAAAAAACTGATCCTCATAAAGAGCAAAACAATAAAGTTATCGGGAAAAACGGTTAAAAACAGCTGTTGGAAACATTTAAAAAAATAATTAAAATCAACAATAAGCTAACAATTAAGACACATGTAAACATTCCGCCTATCTGGATAGTCTTGTTTAAACAAAAATGTTTCTAGCAGGCGCTGTAAAGAGCACAGCAAAGGCCCCTGTCAAGAGGCGGGGAGTTCCACAGGGTGGCTGCCAACACACTAAGATGCTGGTCTCTTACGGCTGCAGAATGGGTGCCAGCTCTCCAGATTGTGTTGATTGAGCAGAGCGGGCGTATATGGCGTAAGATGATCCCTGGTCCTAAGCTGCTAAGGGCTTATATTGTAATATCCTGAATTTGCCAGGGCAGCAAGAAAGGGCAAGGCACAAACGTCAGTCGTGAGCGCCAGGTGAGCCCCCAGGGAGGAGGGTCACCTGCTGCCACAGAGGAGCCCGAGGGCAGCCTCACCCCCCTGAGCCAGCCCATGCCGAAACCCTAGACCTGTGGAGTCGCAAGGGACCCCCAGAGGTCATCCAGGCCAACCCGCTGCAATGCAGGAATCTCAGCTAAATCTTACAAGGCCATGCAACCTCTGCTTTAAAATCCCCAGGGGGAGAGCGTCATGTGGGGACGGGGAGGGGGGCACTGTGCCCAGCGATGGGGGTCTCTGTCCACTCCGCCAAGAGGGCATTTATTTTAATTTGGGGAGGTGGGGCAGGGTTTCGACTCTTCCTGCTGGGACACGTTATGAGAGACCTTCCCACGTGCGCGCACACATATACAGGCTTCTAACCAGTGGGGGGGGGGGGGAGAAATAAGCAGCATATGGGGCAGCCCCCCTTAGGGAGAAAATGTGGGGAGAGTCTCTTTCAAGGCCCCCGCATCGGGGATTCTCTTTGGGATGTGTGAACAGGGGAGGCATGGAGGGGTCAACCCCCGTGTCAGACACTTTGGGGGGAAGGTGGGGGATTGAGGGGGGAGCCTCGCCCCCCACCTACACGCAGCTGCCCCCCCAAACCAGCCGGGGAGGCCTGGCAGGCGGCAGCCCCAAGGTCAAGGTCCTTTGCGGGGAGGCTCTCTTCCTCCCTGCCCCCCTGCGGGGTGGGGCAGACCCAGACCCTTCTCACCCCACGGCCTGACACGCGTGTCGCGACCCTGATCGTGTGAAAGGGGGTGGGGGAGTGAAGAGGGCAGATTCGGGGCGGGGCTTGCGTGTGGCTCGGAGGTGGGTCCCCCTCTACCCCCCACCACCCCGGAGTCTCCCGCTTCCTTACTCTCGAGTAGCTCCTCCAGCTCCGCGTCCTGCTGCTGCTGCTGCTGCTCTTGCGGGGCGGGCGCCGCCATGTCTGCCGGGAGGAGGCGGGGAAGCCGGGCAGGAAAGCGGCTACGAAGCCTCGGCCTCCGCCTCCTCCTCCTCCTCTCCGGGCGGAGCCAGCCGGAGCCTCGCCTTCCCTTCCGCTCCTCCGCCGCAGCTCCGCCCTCCGGGATCGGGGCCCTTCCGCTTCGCGCGGAGCCCAATGGGTCTACTCTGAGCAGGGATCAGCTTCTCGTGGCGAGCATTTGTGCATAGGGTTTTTTTTGGGGGGGGGTTGCCCCTCCAGCAGATATCATGCACATGCAGCCCACTACCAAAACCAGCACCATTACTTTTGTGATTTGTCCCCACAAAACACTTCATCACAGTTTCCTCCTATCTATTCAAAGGGCCCCTGCTGCACAATACCAAATGTAAGAATTCGCTGATAAATCTCTGTACTGGCTCACTGGGAAAACTTCAGAAATTCCTATAGACCTGTGAGCTCAGCTCCTCAGCAGCCCCTCTGCCTGAGGGATAATCCCTGGCATCCTGATACCTGAGTGCCAGACAGGTAGCCATTCCAGAAATAACAAACCCAGATGAGGACAAAAGGGTGGGATGAACTTGGCTGGGAAAGAGGGAAATGTAAATATCTCTTTTGTTACACTCCATGGGTGTTTGGTGGAGGGCAAGGGGGACCATGGGGCAGGGTCCAGGATGCTCAGATTACGGCCACCAGACGTCCCCTTTCGTGATGTACCCGTGATGTATGAGTGATGTAGTTTGGGGGGCATGACATGGGGATTAGTAAAGGGACCCCTGACCATCAGGTCCAGTTGTGACTGACTCTGGGGTTGCAGTGCTCATCTCGCTTTACTGGCCGAGGGAGCCGGCGTACAGCTTCCGGGTCATGTGGCCAGCAGGACTAAGCTGCTTCTGGCGAACCAGAGCAGCGCATGGAAATGCCGCTTACCTTCCCGCCGGAGGGGTACCTATTTATCTACTTGCACTTTGATGTGCTTTTGAACTGCTAGATTGGCAGGAGCAGGGACTGAGCAACGGGAGCTCACCCCGTCACGAGGATTCGAACCGGCGACCTTCTGATAGGCAAGTCCTAAGCTCTGCGGTTTAGACCACAGCGCCACCTGCGTCCCTAAACATGGGGATTAGCAGCTAATAAAAGTGTTGGGGGCTCTTTTGTTTGGGGCTCCCATCTTGTTCCACCTGGGGGCAGGTGGGAGTCCTGTTGTGACAGCTTTCCATAAAGACCAAGCCGACTGGCTGCTGTTTTGCTCTGGTATTCCTGGCTGGTGTCCTGGTTTTTCGTCCAAGGGAGCCCTCAGATTTCTCCGTTAACAAGCCAAATATGATTATAATGGGAAGGAATCGTAGTTTGGAAGGGACCCCCCCAAAGGTCATTTAGCCCAACCCGCTGCAAGCGTAGGGGTCGCAGCTGAAGGATCCGCTTCGGCCGAGAGATGAACTCCCTGGAGGCACCCGGAGGGAGGGATCCATGTCTCCCCAGGGTGCAAGTCGCTTCTGCAAGGCGGGCGAAAGGGGGAGTCGGGTCGGGATGCGAAACACACTCGTTTTCAGGAAAGCCTCAGCTGGGAGAGGAGGGTCAAAAACCCCCAGGACGCCTTTGAACCCAGGGCTGCTCCCCTCCCTTCCTTTGCATTTCTTCCAAGGAGCTCACATCAAAAAGAGCAGATAACAGCAAAGGCTGCTAGGTTCCTAGCTGGGGCAATCAGAATAAGGGCCACTGACTGCTGATTCAGGACTTTAAATTGTGCTCTTATATCAAATTTCCTTTTCTGTGTATACTGTAATGTTTTACTGTTGCTATGGCCATTGGCTATTGCGAATGAAGTTTAGATAAATAGATAACTTATTTATTACGGTCGGAGACCAGCTTATAAAACACACTTGGGGGTTTTATCTTATCTCAGGCAGATCCCATCTTGTTTGAATCATGTTTGCCAGTATGAATGAGGCTTCTCCCTTCCAACACTCATGGAACAACCGTACTGCGGAACCGGCCAGAGGAGCAGGACCTCCTCTGAAATTATCCTTCTCATCTTCCTCTAAGGAGCTCAGGGAAGCTGTGGTGGTTGCATGAGATCAGGCATGTCCAAAGTCCATTTCGGGGGCCTAATCCGGCCCATCGGTTGGTTGAATCCGGGGTAAAATCCTAAAAAACCCTCAAGAACTTCAATCCTAAAAAAGAGGTCAACAACTTTGGTTGGCCCCCATGGCCCTTCATTTCATCACATCTGGCCCTCTGAAAAAAGCTTGGACGCCACGGCTTAGATATTCCCAGCCGGGACGCCTTCCTCCTCCTCCCCCTTTGCCCAAGGTGTCTTCATCACCATCTTCCATCTTCATCAGCTCAGGGGGGAGAAGAGGGGCTCCCCCCCGCCTTTGGACACCCTGAGTTGCGTGTTTTTAGGGACACCCCCTCCACTGAAAGTCGCTTGCAAAGTGTTCAAACTCCTGGTGGGACGATGGAAGGAATCACAACGAAAAACCCATTTTGTTGCTGTTCCTTTTCGGCGCCCCACAACCCGCCTCACCGAGAGAGCCCCCTGGAAGGCTGCTTTGGCAATGGGCGGCCCACCCTACGGGGGTGGGGGGGCCTTTGGAGAATGGGCCAGGGTGCTGCCAGGGCTTGGTTGCCACGGCAACTGCGGCCCACTACTCAGGCCAAAGCCTGAGCCCACTTTTGAGGGGTCTCCTGCCCTGGGTCTCCTGAGCAGCTGAGGCGAAGATGGGGCTGTCACGTGCTCCCCCCAAAGTGGGCACGGAGCTCCCAGCCCCCTCCTCAAATCCTTCCTCTCCAGGGAGACCCTCTCACTTCATCCCTTACATTGGTTCTCAACCTGCGGGTCCCCAGATGTTGTTGGACTACAGCTGCCATCATCCCTGAGCTCTGGCCTTGCTAGCTATAATAATATAATAATAATAATTTATTATTTGTACCCTGCCCATCTGGCCGGGTATCCCCAGCCACTCTGGGCGGCTTCCAACAAAGACCAAAAATACACTAAAATGTCACACATTAAAAGCTTCCCTAAAGAGGGCTGCCTTCAGATGTCTTCTAAATGTCTGGTAGTTATTTTTCTCTTTGACATCTGGTGGGTGGGTGTTCCACAGGGTGGGTGCCACCACCGAGAAGGCCCTCTGCCTGGTTCCCTGTAACTTGGCTTCTCGCAGGGAAGGCTGTTTAGGGCGGTCAGTGGTTCGAATCCCCGCGACGGGGTGAGCTCCCATTGCTCGGTTCCTGCTCTTGCCCACCTAGCAGTTCGAAACCACGTCAAAAGTGCAAGTAGATAAATAGGTACCCCTCCGGCGGTAGGATAAACGGCGTTTCCGTGCGCAGCTCTGGTTTGCCAGAAGCGGCTTAGTCCTGCTGGCCACATGACCCGGAAGCTGTACACCGGCTCCCTCGGCCAATAAAGCGAGAAGAGCGCCGCAACCCCAGAGTCGGCCACTACTGGACCTAACGGTCAGGGGTCCCTTGACCTTTATCTTAGGGCTTTCAAGGTCAGCACCAACACTTTAAATTGTGCTCGGAAAGTTAGGGGTGACGGGAGTTGTAGTTCAACAACATCTGGGGACCCATTGGTTGAGAAAGGCTGCAAGTTAGGACTCTTCATAACAGTCCATTACACCCACATTGAGCCCCCCCCCCCCCAGTTAGGGACCCACCTCCCATATCCTGCAGTCTGAACCTCAGTTGCCCAACATTCATTTCTGGCCCCCACCCTCTCACTGCAGTCCCAGTGCACCCCCAACCCTCTCCCCATTCAATCCAGGTCTGCCCCCCGCCCTCATTGTCAGGGATATTCCCTCACCTCAAGCAGATGCCCACCCAAAGACGCCCCCCAACAGGGGTCCCTCCCTGGCAGTCCACCCCCACCAGAACAACCCCTATAGAGCCCCCTCTCTCTTAGGGGCCTTATATCGCTTGTCCACCCCCCCCCCCACTTCACACTTGGAGCCAAAGGCATCGGATGGCAGGGGGGGGGGGTCTGTTTCTGTCCTTTCAGCCCTTTCAGTTTCCTCCGCTCCATTTTTTGGTGAAAGGAAAGAATCCGCACAGACAGGAGGTCAAATAATATTTTACTTTGCCCCCCACTTTTCTTAAAAAACAAAAAAACAAAAACCACAAACCTTTACCATCGGAAGGAAGAAAATAAAATTGGCTTTTAGCGGATTGAACAGCAAACAGTCTGGCATCTTTTTTTTTTTAACATATATATATCTATATATATATCTATATATAATCTTCTATGCCTCATCCACCTGTTACAGCAAGCGGGGGGGGGGGTGTTTGCGAGGGACTTGCAGCTGGAACCAGGGAGGCCCCCCCCCCAGGAATCTGCATGGCCCGGCCAGGTTGGGGTGGGGGTCAGGGTTGGGGGGTGGCAAGCCTGAGAACCAAGAGGGGTCGCCTGCCCTCTGCTCCAGCCCAAATGCCGCCTGCACCGTGGCAAAGCCAGACCGGCCGCGGGAGGAAAGGGCGACTGGGGAGGGGGGCAGATTGTCTTAGCACCAGCAGGCACCCCCTCCCCAAATAAAACAGCAGGAGGACTCTATTTGCAGGGCAGGAGGCTGGCCTGGGCGCCCCCACAGCCCAGCCCTTGCCCACCTCTCGCGAAGCGAGTGCCAGGGCGGAAGACAGCGATGCTTGTGGGGCGCAGGGCTGCCCTGAGAGTGTTTGGGGTGGGGGGCACGGTGGGGAGGCGGCCGTTGCCTGCCTGATCCCTTTGGGCTGCTGCTGTCGCTGTCATGCCCTGAGAGTTGCAGTGGTCTTTGCTGCCCCCCCACCACCACCCCAGTCTGGGCTACGGGGGTCGTGGGCCTTTCCGATCTTCTTCTAGATATCCGTCAGGGTATGGAGGCATATCTTTAAAAAAAAACCAACAACTTTCTCATATATTTACAATAACTCAATGCATATACATACATATTTATATCAAATAAGGTCTGGAAGCAGCTGGGAAATCTCTCTGGTGGGGGCCGGGGGGGTCTTCCTCACCGTGGAGAGAAAAACAAAAATAAACAAAATGGAAAAAAGTGCAATTATACAGAATATATTTCCAGCTTTCATGTACATTGGAAAAGCCAGTCTGTGGGGCGCATACGCAGGTGTGCATATGTATGCGATTGATTCAGCGGTTGGGGGGGGGGGAGCAAATGGAAGCTACCCCCTACCCAAAATGGAAGAGACATGCAGGCAGAGAGAGAGAAGCGGGGGCTCTCTCCACCTTAAGCCCCCCCCCAAAAAAACACACCCTCCGGGAGCTTGGCTGTCCCTCCTGGGAAGCCCCTGATGGGGAGAACTCCACAGATATTCTTTTTTCCCAGGGTTCAGATTAATCCAGCATGTGCTTCCCAGGAATTCCAGTTTTCCTTCTGCTCCATCGCAGGTCTTGCCGCTTTTCACGTTGGCTGCTACAGGACCCCCGCCCCTCCTCAGTTCAACCCAGAGACCCCCAAAGTGGGCAGGGAAGAGGAGGGGGCGGCGATCGGCCCGAGAGCGAGTCCGCCTGCTGCCTTCAGTCTGTCCAGTAGCAAAATGCCCCTTCCTAAAGGGTCACCTCCTGGGGGCTGTCTTCAGAAAGGGAGATCTGGCCTGGAAGGGAGAGAGAAGGGGAGGGTGCTTTAATAATAATAATAATAATAATAATAATAATAATAATAATAATAATAATTTATTTGTACCCCAGCCACTCTGGGCGTCTTCCAACAAAGATTAAAAATACATCAAAATGTCACACATTAAAAACTTCCCTGAACAGGGCTGCCTTCAGATGTTTTCTAAATGTCAGGTAGAGTGGTACCTTGGGTTAAGAACTTAATTCATTCTGGAGGTCCGTTCTTAACCTGAAACTGTTCTTAACCTGAAGCACCACTTTAGCTAATGGGGCCTCCTGCTGCCGCTGCACGATTTCTGTTCTCATCCTGAATCAAAGCTCTTAACCCGAGGTACTATTTCTGGGTTGGCAGAGTCTGTAACCTGAAGCGCATGTAACCTGAGGTACCACTGTAGTTGTTTATCTCTTTGACACCTGCTGGGAGGGTGTTCCACAGGGCAGGTGCCACCACCAAGAAGGCCCTCTGCCTGGTTCCCTGTAACTTGGCTTCTCGCAGGGAGGGAACCGCCAGAAGACCCTCGGAGCTGGACCTCAGTGTCCAGGCAGAACGATGGGGGTGGAGACGCTCCTTCAGGTCTACTGGACCGAGGCCATTTAGGGCTTTCAAGGTCAGCACCAACACTTTGAGGAGCCGCCAAGCCCAGCAGGAGTATCTCCCCCTCAGGCGGAGAGGGGTTGGGGAGCCCCCAATCTCCTGCAGGTAGAGAGAGGTGTCTGCAGCAAAAGAGGAGGGGGCAAAGAGGGGGCTTCTTACCCAACACAGATGCTGCCTCCGCCGGAGATTGTGGGGAGGGCTGAAGGTCCTCATCGCTGGTTCTGGAGACTCGGCAGCTGCCCGGCGGTGGTTGGCTCAGATCCGGCGGCACGCAGCCCACCGGCGTGGAGCTGTCTGTGGTAGAGCCGCCACTCAGGGATTGCAGCAGCTCCTGGTGGGCCTTCTCAACATCCTACGAGACCCCAAACAGAGAGAGGGGAAGGTGTAGCGTTCCCCAAACAAGGAAGGATTGGACTCTGATTAATAGAATACACACAAGGCTTGACCAGCAAGACTCTGGGAGGAGTGCGTATAATAATTCCTTGGCCCAGGTCGTTTTATTCACAAAACAACTTTTTACACAAGGGTTCGTAAGAACCAATCAGGTTTCCTCTGAGCATTTCAAAAACCCCACGTGGGACAAAGTTAAAGTTGAAACTACAAAGAAACTGTTTCTTACTTGAGCATGCATAGTAGTCCAGAGTAAATAAAAGAGGAATAAAAGGAGGAACGCTTTTAGGAAACCCCGGAGGTCATAAACAGGAGAGGAAGGATGGCAAGGAAAGAGTATTTACCATCTCCTTGTGAACTCTCTTCCTGGCCCTAAGATCTATCTAAAGATTAAACTACATCAAAGTAACCTACTATCTTTATGTACTGAGGATGCCTGAGGAAGCAACTGGCCTGTGTTTCAGAGAAAGCAAATGGCAGAGGCTTGTGGGATTTGACCAGAAATTATTGTCCATGAATCAAACCCAGTCAACGCAATGTTTTCATCACTGACACAATGGCTTGATGCTTTTTTACAATTCCTCATAGTAATCCCATCTGACCACTACTGACCACTCATAGTAATCCCATCTGACCACTAGAGGCCATTAGGGATGCCTGAGAAGAAGGGCTACTGGGCTTATTTGATTACGTGTTCCATGTCTTTCCCCCCATTAGGTCCTCAGCTGGGGCGGGGGCTCTTTTTCAGTCAAAGGGCGACATGACTAGCAAGGCTGGAGACCACCCTCTGTGCCCGCTTTGATTCTCTCCCCGTCCCAATGCACACAGCATTCATTCTCCCCGCCCAATTCAACCCATTGCCCTGCCTCTCACAACAGAGGCCACATGCAAGTGGCTGAAAGCTTTCCTGCTGGTGATAGGGCACCAAGGGTTTCCTTCTTGCCCCCCCAACCCCCCACCCCTCACCTTTAGCCTGGTGAGCTTCAGGGAAAGCTGCTCTATCGTCTGGAAGATGACGTCCACGTCCCGGACCACTTGGCTGGAGGGGGAGAGATCTGGGGCGGCTGGTGGGCCTTCCAAGTGGCCAAGCCAGCCTGCTGCCGGGCTCTCCTTGGCACGGTGCCACCGGTGGGGCGGCCTGGCGGCAGGAGGGGAGCTCTTTGGTGGGCTGGAAGGACGGGCTGGCTCCACGGGGCTGGGGCTGCTGGCGTCCGGCTGGCATTCCTCGGGACCCGCCGGCAAGCTCACGTAGAAGTAGTTCCCTGGGGGCAGGGAGGAGGGGAGCGTTAGTCGGAGGGAGACATGGAGGCGCAGAGCAGATGGGGGGGGGGAGAAAAGAGAGGGGGTGCCCACACTGGGGAAGAGGCATCATGGAGGACAGGCAGAGAACACCTGCTTTGCATGCAGAAGATCCCAGGTTCCATCCCTGGTAGTACAGGTGAAACTTGAAAAATTAGAATATTGTGGAAAAGTGCCTTTCTTTCACCAATTCAACTTCAAAGGTGAAACTAATATAGGGGATACTCGTGACATGCAAAGCGAGATATGTCAAGCCTTGATTTGTTCTACAGGTGAAACTCGAAAAATTAGAATATCATGGAAAAGTTCATTTATTTCCGTAATTCAACTTGAAAGGTGAAACTAATATAGGAGATAGACTCGTGACATGCAAAGCGAGATCTGTTAAGCCCTGATTTGTTATCATTGCAATGATCATGGCGTACAGCTTACGAAAACCCCAAATTAACAATCTCAGAAAATTAGAATATTCAAGGAAATCAGCAAAAGAAGGATTGCAAATCGAGCAAGATTAGACCTCTGAGAAGTAGAAGCATCTCTCTCTTTGCATGTCATGAGTCAATCTCCTTTATTAGTTTCGCCTTTTAAGTTGAATTACTGAAATAAATGAACTTTTCCACGATATTCTAATTTTTCGAGTTTCACCTGTAACTCCGAGTAAGTCCAGGAAAGATTCCCTGCCTGAAGCCATGGAGAAACACAGCGGTTCATGTGATCCGACACCTGACTCGGTGTAAGGCAGCTTCCTATTTAAATCACCCCCTCTGGACTGAAATCTTTGTTTTAGAGAAGGAGCTGCCACAATCTGACTGGAAGAGGACCTGCTTGGAGTGCAGAAGGTCCCTGGCCAACATTTCCAGGAAGAGTTGCAGGCTGTCTCAGTTCTGAAACCCTGGGGAGCCGCTGCTGCCAGCCAGTGTAGGCAACACTGCACTAGATGGATGCCACAGGTGTGCCTTGGCCAAGAATCATTCCCCCCCCCCATCCCATGGCAAAGGCCAGCGGGAAGAAGGTTGAAGGACCTTCCACACACACCAGCCCAGCCACAGGGCCCGTGTCTGACCTTGGAGGGATAGGGAGTGGGAGGGCAGGCTGCACTTGCAGAAATGGGGCTGGGGGGGAGGACAGAGGGTGGAATTGGGCTGGCGGGGCTTAGTGCGATCTGCCTTCGGAAGGATGTAAAAGAAGCGGAAAATAGCTATGATGTTCTGATGCTTTTATTGTTGTTAGCCGCCCTGAGCCCGGCTTCGGCTGGGGAGGGCGGGATATAAATAAAATTTATTATTATTATTATTTTGGCACACGCAACGTTGTGACACACAAATACCGAAGGAACAAAGGCGCCACTTCAATACTGGTAGTACAAAGAAAGTGTTGGGGATCCTGTCAGGCAGGGATTCATGGGGGGGGGGGAGTTTGGAGTGCTGGGGGCAAGTGAGGATTGGCTGGCGGTATGAATGTTGAATGATGGGCGTCAGTTGGGAGTATACCTGAAAGAGCGTCTCCACCCCCATCGTTCTGCCCAGACACTGAGGTCCAGATCCGAGGGCCTTCTGGCGGTTCCCTCACTGAGAGAAGGAAAGCTACATGGAACCAGGCAGAGGGCCTTCTTGGTGGTGGCGCCCTCCCTGTGGAACGCCCTCCCATCAGATGTCAAAGAGAAAAACAACTACCTGAAATTTAGAAGACATCTGAAAGCAGCCCTGTTCAGGGAACTTTTTAATGTGTGACATTTTGATGTATTTTTAATTTCTGTTGGAAACCGCCCAGAGTGGCTGGGGAGACCCAGCCAGATGGGCGGGGTACAAATAATAAATTGTTGTATTTCAAATATTTCATTTGCAGCCAGGTGTTGAGAGAGAGAGAGATATTTAGAGAGAGAGAGAGAGAGATTTAGAGAGAGAGAGAGAGAGAGAGAGAGAGAGAGAGGGAAAGCGCACTTGTCCGGCCAGACTGTGGTCCCACAAGGGGGTGAGCAGGGCCTACCTACACATTGCAGCCACCCCCGAGACACACGTACTGCCCCCAGGACCCCCCTCCATCTCCCCAAGCCCTTCCCGTCACCAGGCAGGGGTAGAAAGGATTTCTTTACCATCCGCATGAGCCGCGCCACCAGCCTGGCTGCCGTCTGTCAAAGGCAAAGCACCGTTAGTTCCCTCCACCTCTGCTGCGCAAGAGGAGACACCGGGGAGGGGGGAGAGGGGGGAGGGAGGAGAGAAGCGTGATCAAAACCTTGAATCACAGGAAGTGCCCATCACCCGACAGAGAACACCCGAGAGGAAGTGCCCAGATGGGAGGGCAGGGGAATAAGAGAAGCCTAGGAGTCAAGCGCATGCAGGCTAAAGCTAAGAGAGGTCTGAGCAAGAGCCAGCTGCACCCAGGAAGGAGAGGAGAAAGGAGGCCATGATCCGCAGGCCCCACGATCCTGGCCCCATCACCCTCTTGCGGCGTCTTCCTGCACGCTTGCAGGTTCCAGAGCAGGGAGGTTGGTTAGTCTGCAGCCTCTGAGGCTCCTGGCAGATGGATTTCCCCTCGTCTGCACTCGTACAGTGCCCAGGAGCTCCCTGGCTGTCCAAGATGGCACAAGCCGCCTCCGTCCTCCAAGCAATCCTAACAGGCCAGGAGATGGCGCAAGGGACAGGCTGGCAGTTCAGTGCCATGCTTGGCCCTGTCCTTCAGTCACAAATATTCATCCTGGACCTTGTTGCAGGAATTTATGTTGCAGGAATTTATGCAGCAGATCTCATGCACATGCAGCCCACTACCAAAATCAGCACCATCACTTTTGTGATTTGTCCCCACAAAACACTTCATCACAGTTTCTTCCTATCTGTTCAAAGCGCCTTTGCTGCACAATACCAAATTTAAGAATTCACTGATAAATGTTCCTATGTATTGGCTCACTGGGAAAACTTCAGAAATTCCTATAGACATGTGAGCTCAGCTGCTCAGCAGCCCCTCTGCCTGAGTGATAATCTCCCCAGCATCCTGATACCTGAGTGCCAGACACGTAGCCATTCCAGAAATAACAAACCCAGATGGAGACAAAAGGGTGTTATTAACTTGGATGAGAAACAGAGAAATGTAAAGATCTCTTTTGTTCCGCTTGATGGGTGTTTGGTGGAGGGCAAGGGGAACCATGGGGCAGGGTCCAGGATGCTCAGATTATGGCCACCAGGCCTCCCCTTTCACGATGTAACCGTGATGTCGGTTGGAGAGTGTAACATGGGGATTGGCAGCTAATAAAAGTTGGGATCTTCTTTTGTTCTGGACTTCCACTTTGCTTCATCTTGTTGCAGGTGGGAGTCCTGTCGCGACAGTCTTCAATCAAGACCAAGCCTACTGGCTGCTGTTTTGCTCTGGGATTCCTGGCTGGTGTCCTTGTTTTTTCGTCCAAGGGAGCCCTCACATTTCTCTGTTAACAACCTGCATCAGCTCTACCCCTGGCAGGGGAAACTCAGGGAAGACACCCCCCACCCCTCCCTTTGCCAGGCACACACGCACACCCTGGGGCAGGAGTCACAGACGTACCTTTCCGCACCACTTTGTAGCTGCTGCTGCTGCCGCTGTCCTGTCGGTCACTTTCTGCATCAGCCCCTTGGCCGGAGGAGGGCTCTGTCGTCCTCTCGTCTCCATGAGGCTCTGTCCCTTCCCCTTCCTCGGTGCTCTGAGAGCCTCCGGCCTCCGGCCCAGCACTGCTCCCCTCTGGATCCGCTGATGAAGATTCGGGCAGCTCCACCGCTGCGCTGCTCTCCACAGACGGCTCCTCCTGGCTGCCCGAGTCCTGACTGGCCAGCGCAGAGTCCCAAGGCTGGCCAGCCCCGACCACCGAAGGGGTGGGGGTCAGGTCCTCCTCAGGGTCAGCGTCCCGGCAGGGGAGGAAGCTGCGCAGGAGGAGATGGCGCAGGGTCTCAACTGCAAGGGGAAAGAGAAGGGAGGGAGGCTGTCGTTTAAATCCCACAGGTGGGCTGAAGCCGGCCTCTCCTTGGACCAGGGAGGGGGCCTTCGTCTTCCGCCACCATGTTCAAGGACCCTTTCTTTCTTTCTTTCTTTCTTTCTTTCTTTCTTTCTTTCTTTCTTTCTTTCTTTCTTTCTTTCATAATTTTTATTGAATGATTTTACGTTACAAAAAAAAAAAATTACAACCATACTACCACAAAATATAATTGAGAAATAAAAATTACATATATCAATATTTTTTTGTTATTTGTTATTTACCATCTTATTTCCTCCCAAACATTCCATGCAACACACACACAATAATAATAATAATGAAAATAAATATGTTCCCCCTTTTATCTTACAAAATCTTTTCTTCAATTCTGACTTCCTGTCAAGTCCCTTCGCATATGTTTTATCTTACAACTGAGTGAACACAAAACAAAAAACCTTTCTGTATAAATTTTCCAATACATTCACAAAACATAATAAATCCTTAATTGTTGCCCACCTCCTTTTAGTTCCTTTGTCACTGGAATGCTAGCACTGTTCTTGTATTTTTGAACGTATCTTCTATAACCATCCCATTTTCCCGCAAAGTTTTGCTTTGAGTTCCCTCTGAGTTCAGGGACCCTTTCAGGGCTGAGGGAATGCAGGATGGCCCAGGAGAAGCACAGTCGCAATGATACTCAAGGGGAGGGTTGGCATAAAACCCAGGACCCCCCCCCAAAAAAGCTGTTGATCTTTTTTATTTACAAAAACGTGTCTAAGATCCAGGATGAAGCGCTGCCTTTCACAAATCCCTCCCGGACATCAATTCCACCTTTGAAATCCAGGTATGTCCAGGAAAATCCAGATGTATGGTGTGATAGGAATTTTGAGGTCTTAGATATAGGTTAAATGTTCATAAGTGTACCAACCAAGCACATACATAGATCAGCACAGGAAGACCGACTTGGAACCATTTTTGATTCCCAAACTGTCCCAAACTGACCAAATGTTTTCTCTACAAAGTCAAAGGAAAATGGAAAAGCCTCCCCACTGTCTTTTCCCTCACAAATCCTGTCTGAAGGGTATGTCTGTGTTTGAATAGGGTGTGAGCCTGTGACCTGGCTCAGGAACTAAGTATTTATCATTACAAAAAACTGGCCAGGCTCCCCAGGCAATCCTGTCAAGTGACCATTCAACAGGTAACCTGGCAGACAGGAGGGAAACAAAGCACTCAGATTTCTGCTGTAGACCGCCCTTTCTGTGATGTAAGTATGATGTTTCTGGGGGTGGTATTGATCTACAGAGTGGCAATTTCAAATGTCTATATAAGAGCTTGCACACCATTCTTCTGGGTTCCTCCTCCTTTCCTGCATGTGAGGGGAGCACCCTGTTGCAACAGACCATTAAAGATCAATCTTACTAGCTGCTTTGCTTCTCAATATTCTCTGGCTGGCCTCTGTCATTTTCTCCTATCAATAGGAACCTACGTAAGGACTCTATATGGGCTCTTGGATACCCCATAAGGGAAAAGGGCAGAGATTTTGTTTACAACAATGGCACAGGATGAAATCAGGCCAAAGGCTGTCCACCCTGAGCCTCTCTCCCACCCCGTACTCCCAGTGCAAAGATAAGACACATAAAGGAAAAGAAGCAATCTGGCTCTCACCGTCCTGCAAGGCCGACTCTGCCAGGAACCTGGGAAAGGCAGCCTCCGGAAGCGGCTGAGACTGTTCATCAGGCCCCTCCAGAGTCTCCTCAGGAGGCAGCTCCATCTCCCCAGTGGGGAACGGCGACAAAGCAGGACACAGGCCTTCCTCATCCTGCTCCTTTTCCTCGCTGCCTCCAGCCTCTGGCTCTTCCGCCAGTGCCAGGGGTCTCTCCTCAGCCAGGGTGTCCGTTGGGGTATCGTCTGTGTAATAAAAAAATTAAGATCTTATATATATATAAGGAAGTGAGAGCTGGACCATCAAGAAGGCTGATCGCCGAAGAATGGATGCTTTTGAATTCTGGTGCTGGAGGAGACTCTGGAGAGTCCCATGGACTGCAAGAAGAGCCAACCTCTCCATTCTGAAGGAAATCGGCCCTGAGTGCTCACTGGAAGGACAGATCCTGAAGCTGAGGCTCCAAGACTTTGGCCACCTCAGGAGAAGAGAAGACTCCCTGGAAAAGACCCTGATGTTGGGAAAGATGGAGGGCACAAGGAGAAGGGGAAGACAGAGGACGAGGTGGTGGGACAGTGTTCTCGAAGCTACCAGCATGAGCTTGACCAAACTGCAGGAGGCAATGGAAGATTATAGATATAATAAATGTTCATAAATGTACAAACCAAGCACAAACATGGATATAGGGACCACATGTCTGGAGCAGCACAGGAAGACCGCCCTGAAACCATTTTGACTCCCAAACGGACCAAATGTTTTCTCTGCAAGGAGGGAGGGCAGGAATTGGGAAATCACCATTTCAAAGGAACGGGCAGACTACCAGGAAAGGCAATCAGGCAAGGAATTATCAGATAAGCTGGCAGACAGGAAAAACAACATTCAAATTTCTGTTGTAGACCACCTTTTCTGTGATGTAGGTATGATGTAAGGAGGGGTGATCTTGGACTCCAAGGCAGGCAATTTAAAATGTCTATATAAGGGCTTACACACCATTGTTCTGGGTCCCTCCTCTCTCCTGCGTGTGAGGGGAGCACCCTATTGCAACAGATCAATAAAGATCAAGCTTACGAGCTGCTTTGCTTCTCAATATTCTCTGGTTGGCCTCTGTTATTTTCACCTACCAATAGGGAAGCCACATAAGGACTCTATACGGGCTCTTGGATACCCCGTAAGGGAATGAGGGCAGGTTTTGTTTACAACATCTGCTGGGGGGGAAGAGTGGGGGGAAATGGGAGAGAGAAAGGAACTTTTGGAGCCCTGAAACAGTCCCCCCCCCATCCATGCCCCAAAGACAAAGAAGCCCGTTTGTGTGTGAGAAGGAGGTCCTGGCAACCAACAGAGAAGATTTTCCCTCCCCCCCGCCCAATATCTTCCATATGGAGCAGCAGAATACTCCCAGAATGCCTTGCTGGACCTTGGCTGCTGAGGCTGCCCCCATCACCACCTCCACCCCAGGGCAACCGCCAGCCGCTCACCTGAAATGTCCTCCTCCTGGGTGGACGCAGAGGTGCTTGGGGCCAGGCTGGGGGAGATGTCAGCATCCTGGAGTACTAGGCTGAAGAGGAAGGACAAAGATACTAGTAATACTAATAATAATAATAATAATAATAATAATAATAATAATAATATTCCACCCTCCCCAGCCAAAGCTGGGCTCAGAGTGGCTAACAACAATAAAAAGAGCAGAGTTTACATAAAATCACAATCAATTAATTAAAATACATTCTAAAATCAATTCAGAATCAAGTTAATAGCAACCATTGGGCCAGAGTTCTGTGAGGATTGCCAAAGGAGGGAGTCAGACTGTGCCTTGGCCAAAGGCCTGGTGGAACAGCTCTGTCTTGCAGGAAAGATGCCAAGTCCCGCAGGGCCCTAGTCTCTTGGGACAGAGCGTTCCGCCAGATCGGGGCCACGGCCGAAAAAGCCCTGGCTCTAGTTGAGGCCAGCCTAACCTCCCTGTGGCCTGGGATCTCCAAGATGTCCATAAACGCAGCAACAGGGGGTGGGGGAGGAATAGCCCATCTGCAGAACCCCCATTTTAATATCCCCAAAGTTTGCCCAGAAAAGCTGGAGTGAGAAAACAGCTCTTGACACCCTACTGGCTGGAACTCCTAGGGCAGGTATGTTTATCTGAGGTGGGGAAAAAGAAGATGTGGATGTTAAGAGGTACGATTGAAGGGCTTATTTGGTCATTTAATAAAGCTCCTGCAAAGCCGGATTTGCAGACTTTTTTTTAAGAAAGAAAGCACACACTAAGTTCATCTAACCTCAGCCTCCCTTTGCAGTTCCCTGCAAAAAGTCTCCTGCCTTGAGGAGCTGGGGTGGGGGTCCCCCCCCTTACCTGGAAGGAGCCGCTGGGTGCAGGGGGAGCTCCTGGGAATGCCGCTTGGCAGGCAGGGGGGCGTTCCGGGTGGCGCTCTTCACCGCCTCTTCCAATAGTTCCATCCACCTGCCGGGGCGGGGGAGGGGAGAAAAAGAAAGACTCTCTAAAAGCCCCCAGAGAGAACAGAGTGCCTTTGATTTGCCATCCTGAAAGGCAGGGAGACCCCACATTTATTTCATCAGCATCTTTTAATACAGAACCAACGTTTACTAGAGGGTGGGACATTTACAGAAAGTATCTTAAAAGAGCATTGTAAAAATGTGGATTCTCTGGCTGGCTTAGAATGACCCCTCTGTGAACATAGAAAACCTTATTAAAGCAAAAATTTGGAGTGATAATGAAAAGTGCGCTTCTCTTTTTTTTTTTTTTTTTTTGCATGGAAACACCGTTTACCTTTATTGGAAAAAAAGATTCGCATTACATATCAGACATCAGCTACATATATACATATACATACACTTAAAAAGTAGAAGAAAAGAAAAAAAAAGAAAAGAAGAGAACGATTACAAAAAAAAACGCATTCAAAAGAAGAGAAAAAAAAAGAAAAGAAAAAAAAGAGAAAAAGCGATAAAAGACAAACTTCCGTTCAACTTGGTCTAGGATTACATAACCATTATAAAAGTGCGCTTCTCAAAAGAATCCTGGGACTCTCGATGGGGTGACTGGAAGTCATAACAGAAGTTGTTTTGTAAGAAGTTAATTTAATTTTTTGTAATTTGTATTATCCTTTGGGGGGTTTTTGTTGACTGTTTTTTTCTTTTTTATAATCAAGCAATATATATATTCATATCTCTCTCTCTCTCTCTCTCTCTCTCTCTCTCTCTCTCTATATATATATATATATATATGTTCATATATATATATATTCCAATTTTATTCCAATGCTACTCTAATTCCAATGCTACTCTAAGATAACAGACAGACATGTATGTTTTAACTGAAACTACTTTTAACCGCTTTTAACTGTGGTTGTTTTGAGGGAGGGGGTGTTTTGTTACCATCGAGAGGAATCTAGTTTTGTTACATTATTTACCAAAACTCAATTAAAACTTCTTGGGGGTGGGGGCTGGAGACCGTGTGTTAACTGTTCTGGAACGCTTTGGTTTTTGTTTTTAAATTGTCTGTTTGCCACCCTGGGCTCCCTGACTCTCCCTGACTCATCCTGCTGCCCACAGGCCAGTTTGAATTTTAATCTCCCTGCTCCTTCCCACCAAAAGGAGATGGGGGCGGGTGGGAGAATAACAGATAAAAATATTACGTGTTCTTTTCTGAAGAGCTTGAAGCAACCAGTTCGTAGATCTGGGGTCCCAATTCAGAAGTGCAGATGATGAAGAGGGCTCGCTTATCTGTAGGGAGGAGAGAGACAAGCTGGAGGAAAAGTCGACCCACCAGGGTGCCATGGCTTGTCTAGCTTCCCACCTGTGCATGAGGGCACGTGGTTTTACGGCCTCCCTTCCTACCTGTTGCCACGGAGCGGATGAGGACCGCGTTCAGTTTGAGGACGGGGCTGAATGTTTGTTTGGTGTCTGAGGAGCCCAGGGCCATTTTGCTGTGACACTTGAGAACCAACTTCTCGTCCTGTTTTTGCAGAAGTACCAGGAGGTCTTCAAGGAGCAAGACGTGCAGATCTAAGAGAGAGAGGGAGGATTTACCGCCCTTTATCAAAAGATCCCAGGGCGGTGTACAAGATTAAAGTTAAAGGAACCCCTGACTGTTAGGTCCAGTCGTGGCCAACTCTGGGGTTGCGGCGCTCATCTCGCTTCTGGGTCATGTGGCCAGCATGAAAAAGCCGCTTCTGGGGAACCAGAGCAGCGCAAGGAAACGCTGTTTACCTTCCTGCCGGAGCGGTACCTATTTATCTACTTGCACTGCATGCACTGATAGGTTGGCAGGAGCAGAGACCGAACAACAGGAGCTCACCCTGTCAGGGGGATTCGAACCGCCAACCTTCTGATCGGCAAGTCCTAGGCTCTGTGGTTTAACCCACAGCGCCCCCCGCGTACCTTAACATTAAGTACAACATTAAGAACACTTTTTCAGAGCATAATAATAAATACATAATAAAAAGCGTAAATTAGATAGCATATTAATAAAATAATCATAATAAAAGTCCCCCCACAGGTTTAACAGCCCACAGATTATATAATGGCCATAGGCCTGGGTAAAGAGGCGCCTAAAAACATGCAATGATGGTGCCAGGCAAGTCTCTCTGGGGAGAGCATTGTGCAGATAGGGAGACGCCACAAAAAGGCCTGTTTTGTTGATCTGCTCATAAGTGGGTGGGCGAGAGTACCACCTTGCCTATTGTTTTGAGTATTGCTAATCCTGTTCATTGCTGTTTACAGGGCTTTTGTTTTTCCGCAAGTTCTACATTATATGAAATTTTAACGTATTATATGATCCACTGCTTCCCTATCTATCTACAATTTACAATTCTACTAGCATCTCTCGGTATTGTGAATATCACCGAACTTACCTTTTGTTGGTATCTTCATGAACTTATCTAAAAGACTGAGTTAAGCATTTGAAAAATCTATTGAAACCAGATATTCTAAGTTCATTTTAGGCTGGGTAGTTTGCAAGTCTTTGTGGCTTTGTTTAACGTGTTGTATTTTTCTCGAAGGTCGATAAAGTATGTATAATTATTGTTCTGTATATTAATCTCCAACGTATTGCATGAGTCGCACTACTCCCTCCCTGCTACGGCATTATACATGTGCATGTACTTTTCTTTGATGTACGTCTGACTTAAGGCCCGTCTAGACATAGGAACAAGGGAGGGTCTCTCTAGCTCAGGACTGTTGCCACGGGTGGGCAGCAGTGGCTCTCCAGAGCCTCAGGCAGGGGGTCATTCCCCAGCCCTCCCTGGAGATGCTGCCAGTGTGGATTCAACGTGGGGCCTTCTGCATTCCAAGCAGGTGTTCTGCCACGGAGCCTTCCGAAGGCTGCTGATCTGGGAGAGCCTTTGAATCTGTGACCTGTTGTCCTGGAACTTTAAATACGATTGTGTGTTTTTAGTTTATCAATGGTTTAAATTTCTTAAAAGACTTCTATTGTTTTAGTCTTTTGGTAAACCACTTTGAGCTTTCTACAACCAAGAAGCTTATACATTTTATTAAATAAATAAATGATTGATTGATTGATTGAACGAATGAATGAATGAATGAGTAACAACACATCGACAGTTTTGATCTTCCAACAGCTAAAGCTCTGCTTGTTTCAGGGACCATGTTCCAAAATTGCTTGATTCTGTTAATCTTTTCGGAAGCTGTCTCTTGACCCCTTCGCTCAGTCCATCTAGTTCAGTCTTGTCTACTCGGGCTGGCAGCAATGGCTCGCCAGGGCTTTTCGGCTCAGGCAATCTTCCTACAACCCCTCCACACTTTTGATTACGGTTTTAATCGGAAAGTGGGATATAAATTAGAAAAGTCAACTGCAGAGGAAGCGCACACAGGCCTTCACTCTGAGAGGCCGTGCCACGTTTGTGTGAGAACACGCACGAACGCTAAAAGGAGCTGTCGTTTCTGCCAGCTACATACCCACAGTCTTATCCTTGCTGATGCGCCAACTCAGAGGGCCCTCGTGGATCATGCGACGACTTCGGAGGTCGAGGTTCTGGACAGGAGGGGCAGAAAAAGGCAGCGTTTTGAGGAGGAGGCGAGCAGGAAAAAGCCAGTGACTCAGGTGCAGGGCAAAGGGGGAATTGTACCTTGAATTCCGCTGCCAGCGGGTTGCTGGTCCGCTCCAGCGAAGTGGCATCTAGGCGTTTCTGGTAAACCTCCAGGCGCTGCTGGTTTTCTGCCCGCTTCACCGCCTCATTCACGTACCGGAGGATCTCTCGGCACTGGTCCCGGGCCTGGGAAAGCTTCTTGTGCTCCAAGGTCTCCCCTAAGCAACGAAGGTGCGGAAGAAGAGTTTGGATTTGATATCCCTGATATCAAATATCAGGGATATCCCGCTTTCTCACTACCCCAAGGAGTCTCAAAGCGGCTAACATTCTCCTTTCCCTTCCTCCCCCACAACAAACACTCTGTGAGGTGAGTGGGGCTGAGAGACTTCAGAGAAGTGCGACTGGCCCAAGGTCACCCAGCAGCTGCAGGTGGAGGAGCGGGGAAGCGAACCCGGTTCCCCAGATTACTAGTCCACCGCTCTTAGATGGGCTGGCCAGCCACTGGCAAAGTTTGTTTCTGTTTATGGAAAACCTGGGAGGCTTTGGTTAAAACACACAGGGTGGTCCCAAAGTGACTTCCACTACAGTCATACCTCGGGTTGAAGTAGCTTCGGGATGAATATTTTTGGCAACCCAGCTCCGCGGCAACCCAGAAGTAATGGAGCGTGTTACTTCCGGGTTTCTCTGCTCGCGCATGTGCAGACACTCAAAATGACGTCATGCGCATGTGTGGAAGCGGTGAATCGTGACCCACGCGCGTAGGTTGCGTTTGCTTCAGCATGCGAACAGGGCTCCGGAACGGATCCCGTTCGCATCCAGAGGTACCACTGTACAATCTAAAAACAAGGCTGCATTTAAAAACAAAACGGCCTCTGAAAAACAGATCAGCAGCAGCTCTGATACATGATGCAAAATAATCCTTATTGGTTAATGTGAAAATTGGCTTCTGAATAGCACCCACGCTCTACAGACACAGCACCACAGGGCGCTAATGCACAGTGCGCACACACACACACACCACCGTAATCTCTATGTATGCTGACTCACAACATCAGAAAGCTGACACAAGTTTAAAAATACAGTACAATCGCATCTTACATGGGGGGTTGGTTCCAATAGTTCCATGTATACACAACGGTCGTGTAGGCCCTAATCCTTGGAGCTGCTCATGGGTGAGGCAGCAAGAATCCCCAGCCCTCCCAGAGGCCACAGGAGGGCAAGTGGGCCTTGCCCAGCAAGCAAGACACAGAACTGAAGAGTTATTTCCCTGCTGGGTAACCCCAAACAGACCCGGCCTTGACTGGATTTAATTTGTGCAATTTCAGCCAGCGAGGAGACTGTAATGTTTGAATCGGAAGAGACACAAAAAACAGACACCCAACTACGAAGAGAGAGATACCGTCTGTGTGCTTGATGATGTTCTCCAGCAGCAACGGGTACTTCGTCAGCCGCTGCATCTCTGAGATGATGAGGTCCTTGAGCTGGAGGCGGCGGCACTGAGGGTTGCTCTCGGCTTCCTGGGAAAGGAAGGGGGAGAGAGAGAGAGAGAGAGAGAGAGAGAGAGAGAGACAGGCTTGTGTTTCTCTGACCTGCAGGGACAGGAGAGGGCTGGCCGCTAAAAAGTCCCTTCCTCCCCCTGAAAATCCCATCACTATTAGAATGGCAAAGCAAACTCTGTGAGTTTGCAGAAATGGCAAAACTGACGGCAATTATTAGAGGCCACTCAAATCAGAGAATAATTAGAGAGCGGGATGGAGTGAAGGAATACATGGAAAAATATGGTTCCGGAATTGAAACATTGATAGAGAATGTGTGAAACGTAAGCAAGAAAATAATAACAGAATCAATTGAATAATTATTAAATTATAACAAGACGGAAGAAGTGAAATATTGAAGTCACACATGGCTGAAGGGGAGTGGAGGGTATATGGTAACCTTTAATATCATTTATAATATAATTTGTTAATTGCGTGGTATTTACATATAGCAAAGGGAAGCCTAGAGCAATTAGATATATTTTAATTTAGGTAATCTATGTCATAGGCTTATGTTAGAAAATGAATATGGATTTTGAATTTGATGCTTGCAATTTTTTTGGGTTTTGAAATAAAAAAAAATTGAGAAAAGAACCGAAAAGTCCCTTCCTCCCCCATCTCCTTCCTCCCCCTCCATTAGCAGCCTCCTGCCCCATGACGAGGCTACCTGCATGAAGAGCTGGAAGCGAGTCTCCTTCCGCTGCTTGGTTTTGATCAGCTCAAGCGCCATGGACTGGTATGCGCAGAAGCGGGCAGCCATCTGCTGGAACTCCTCGCGTGCAGCCCCGTCAAACTGGGGGGACACAAAGAGGGCAGGGGGGAGAAAACACTCCTGGGTTATCCTCAGGCGGGTCAGGAGATCACCCAGTGTCCCCAAGGCAGCCCACGCGGTCTGGGATCCTCACCCGTGAAAGCATGAGGTCCCCAATCTCCTTGACGATAGGCCCTTCCTCTCGCAGCCTCTTCATCGACTCCGAAAGAGAATCTGGAGGAGGGAAGGAGGGTGAGGAAAGGAGAAAAGGTAACAGAGGGGGATGGAGTACGGGCCTAGTTTTAAACTCCACACAGGCACTCTTTTATTTTCAGTGAAAGGCTCTCAGCAGTGGGCACACAGCCGGCCTCAAAGCCGGCCATTGAGGGTCCAGCCAACATGGCAAATGGGATCAAGACCACCCCCAGGATTTCCCTGCCCCCTCCGCCCTGTGAGATTTGGCAACTGCGGGGCTCATCGGCTTTGCTCCAGTTCTCCTCCTGGGCAGGGGGCTTGTGGGGGGGAGACCCACTCTGCCTGCTGTAGAAACCACAGAATGGGGGGGGGGGCTGGTCCAACGGGGCTCCAAGGGAGCAGGAGAAGCAGCCTTACTGTGGATCTCCAAGACCTCTGGGAGGTTGGGGAAGAGGAGGGCCAGCTCCTCCCGGGTAAGAAGGCTCTCCTTTCTCATGCGCTGGTAGAAGAGAACGTCCAGGACACGCAGAATCCGCAAGTGGGAGCCCTCCGTCACAAACAGCTCTGCGGAAAGAGAAGTTTTGACTTGTTCTTAAAGATTTGGGTTGCGACGTAAACCTGCCCTCCTCCTGAACAAAACTGTGCCATCGATGAAGTGGTAGAGCTGTGTTGTTTAGTCAGACCCTTGATGGTTCCACTCTCTGCTGGCTCTCCAGGGTCTCAGGCAGACCCTGTTCCCTGGGATCAAACCTGGAATCCTTTGCCCCTGAGCCACGTGGCCCTTCCCCAGCCCAGACGCCAGTAGAGAGCTGATGGCTCTGGTTACCAGGGCAGCACCCCCACCCCTCATCCATCTAATAATAATAATAATGAATTTTTATTTATACCCCGCCCTTCCCGGTTCAGAAAACCGGGCTCAGGGCGGCTAACAACAAATTTAAAACACTTAATTGATGATACAAAAAAAGGTATAAAACGTGAATAACAATAAATTCAAAATTCAATTTAGGGGGGAAATCCATCCAATAAACATTAGATGGTCACCAGGGCTAGCTGGCTAAATTAGTCCTATTTGGGCCAGCGAGGAGACCAGGGGAGAATTAGCTGTGGGATCCCAGAGTGGGGAATCTTCATAAAAAGGGAAGGAAGGGGAATAAAAGATCAGGCTGAGTTCGAATTGAAAGCCAGGTGGAATAGTTCTGTCTTACAGGCCCTACCTAAGGATACCTCTTCTTCCTTGAAGACATAACAGCACCACACAAGGCAGCCAAGTGTGGTGCTTCTTGGCCCTATGTCGGAACAGTAGAGCTCACCAGGCACGCCCCCCCCCCCCGTCTTTCTGATGGCGACGGCAGGGAGACCCTCCTCACCATTGATGACTTCCTGGCGGTCGATCTCCCGCTGCGTCAGGGAAGACACAACTTCACGGCCCACGGTGTGCTGCCAGTTTTGCGAGTCCAGCTCCAGCTCCAGGTCCGAGAGCTGGAAGAGGTCGTCCTCCAGCAGGTGGGGCAGGAAGGAGTCGGTGCTGAAGCCCAAGTTTGGGGACTCGATGCTTCTGTGCCGGGGGGGTTGGAGAGAGACAAGAAGGGATGTCAAAAGAGGGTCTCTGAGAAAGGTCCTGCAGCCTCATAATCTGGGCCTTTCTGGAACTAATGGCGCGTAAGAGCTTCAGAGTTCGCCTGCTGATGCAAACGAAAGCCTTGCGATGCTCCTTCCCACGTCATCTTTTAGCTCCGTGTGCTTTTCAAGGCTCAGGTTAATTCTGCTGGATCTGAACTGTATCCAGAGCCTCTGGGAAAGTGATGTTTGCGCATGTGCTCATTTTCTCTCGTCTCTTGTGGCTGGGTGTTCTGCTCCAGGGAAGGAGTGAGTGAGGTGCCAATGGGCTCACAGGCCTAAAAAACTCGGTGACCCCCACCCTAGTTCCTTCCTTGCAGCTCATCAGTGGCAGCATCTCTCCCAACACAGGATCTTTATAGCCCCTTTTATGAGCCAGCCGGACCCAGAAGTCTCTTTCACGTTGCAGGACGCCCCAACTGCGAGACAGACGGAGAGACTCAACTAAACGAGCCTCCAGTTCAATTTCTGCTCTGGGGTCTCTGCCACGGTCCAGCGATGGGAGGGAGGACCCCACCCAGGAATACACAGGACCCCCCATGACGAAGCACAAGACAGTCGTGGCCTCGTTCCCCCTGCTCCTTTGGGTCACCAAGAATAAGAAGACGAAGAGGAAAACACCTGGACAACACATTCTTCCTACCCCATGGAAGAATGCCCATTTCTCCTGGCCCTGGCTGCGAGGGTAGCTCACCTGCGCCCCATTTTGGGAGTGTACGGCGGGGTGGGGTTTTCCAGAGACCTGGAAGCACAAGAAAAGATTATAAATGGTGAGCACCACAAGCTCTGGGCTTAACTCCCTTGCGGCTGCGGGAAGGGACCCATCCGGCAAACACTGAAGACACTGAGCGCAGACTTCCCCAACCAGGTGCCCTTCGGGGCCTTTGAGCTCCAGCTCCCATCAGCCCCAGCCAGCAGGGTCAAATGGCACAAGGACTCATGAGGGAACAGCCACGATGGCTGGGCTGATGGGAGTTGGAGTCCCAAACAGAATGAGGGGAAGAGTGACCCCTTTCCTTTGCAAACAAAGAGAGGGATCCTCAAAGGAAGGAAGGCAAGGAGGGGAGGGGGAGAAAGGCGCGCCGTGAAGACAAATGCTGCATATCTTAATTAAGGGCCCCCTTTCCCCATATATGCCCACTTGATTATTTTTATCTGCGGAAGTGGGACTTCTAGAAGTGACCCATTCTGCACCTTTAAGGAACTGGTATCTCAGTGTGGCACCTCCTACACTCTGGAACTCCCTGCCCATTGAGATTAGGGAGACACCGTCGCTGTATTTTGGGAGGAGCCTACTAAAAGATTTGGTTTGGGCAAAGCCTACCAAGACATGTAGAAGTTGAAATGTATTTTAACTCGTCATTTCAGCTAAGTATGCACACTTTAAACTTCTTATTTCATTAAATTTGCTTTCTGTAAACTTGTTTCTAACGCTGGTTCTTTTTTATGTGCCATTTTAAACGTGTATTTTAGACTCTTTGTAAACCACTTAGCAGCTTTGTTTGAAGTTGGGCAGGATGCAATTTTTGCAAAATAAAGCAAACGAGGAGCAGAAAGCTGCCTTAGCAGCCCAGGTCCATCTCTATTCTAGCTGTTATTCTAGTAAATTTGGTTTTATACTTATAAGTCAGTTTGTGGTGATGTTGTTTTGTTTGTATGAGAACAGGAGGCTGGACTCATCCAGCAGGCGCTTCTTATGTTATTAAAGCTTCTGTGCGCAACTTGATACATGGCGCAGAACAGCAGCCTCAAAGATGGAACAATGCTAAGCCGCTTCTCTATAGATCCCCAGCAAACAAGAGAATTTATCTAGAAAGCGTTCAACTTTTGAAAGGTGTTGGAACACTATAAGTACAGAAGGTGGCGCTAGACCTTAAGGAGCTCCCCCCTTTTCACCTGGCAGAGAGGCTGGACGCAGAAGAAGAGGCCGACTGGTGGAGGCGGGTGGCCTCAGCCGCGGCGTCCATGTCCACGTCGCTGCGGGAGCGAGGCACGTTCTCTGCTTTGCGCAACCTCTTCAGCTCCTCCCGGCCCTTCAGGCTCTCCGACCGGCCGAGTTTGACCTCCGACCTGGAACTGAAGCCACAAGCAAGGAGGACAGATGAGGACTTGGGAGCCCACCTGCGCCCACCCCCCTTGCTGGGCGTCCTGGGCGTCCTGCTACCTGTCCGACTCCAGAAGGTCCTCAGGGAAGCTGCCGGTGGAGAGGCGCTGCAGGCCAGGATCCTGCGAGTCGTAATGCTGGTTGTTCTCAAAGTGCTGGATGATGTTCCTCACGTTCCCGGGTTTAACTGGTGAGAGCGGGAGGGAAAGTCGAGCCGTTAGAAGCCCCCAGTCCCCACATAGCTACAGACTTAACAGGGGGGGGCGGTGAGGGGGCAGACACCAGGGTCTGGGCCAGAAGAAGGTCCAAGGCAGATGACTGTGTAGAGCAGTCTTTCTCAACCTGCGGGTCCCCAGATGTTGTTGAACTACAACTCCCATCACCCCTAGCTAGCAAGGCCAGAGCTCAGCGATGATGGGAGTTGTAGTCCAACAACATCTGGGGACCCACAGGTTGAGAACCACTGGTGTAGAGGGAACTGAAGCATGGCACTTTGGGGGGGAGGGAAGGGGAATTGTATCCTATGCCAGTTCTCCTCAGAGTAGACCCACTGCAACTAATGGACATGAAGAACTTGGGTTCACTCATTTCAACTGGTCCACTCTCAGCAGGCCTTGCCTGGATAAAAGCCTGGAACTCCTTAATTACACAGACACACTCCGCTTCTACACAGCTGCCGAGGGGATGAGAGGGCCCTGTCTCCACTCTGCCCTTCACCTGGTTGCCATCCTGAAACCCACTCCCCACTTAAAGAGGCTCGGCTTATGGAGGAACCTAGGAGTGACTATGGATTTCCGCAAGGGACTCCCACAAAGGAGGAACCCCACAGCCTCAGGCCCAGCCCAGTTCCAGGCCCCCCCCCAAACACCCATTGGCAAGAAATCAAAGGGGAAGAAGGGCCACTCCTGTAAGCAGAACGACATCAAGGGGACACGACCTGAATGACCAGCTCTGAAGGAGATGGGAGGGGAAGGGGAAAGGGGTGGCCTTCAGTTCCACTCTGGTGCATCTGAGAGAGAGGGCAGCGCAGTCTCCCCACGGTGAACGCAAGAGGGGGGGTTGCACACCTTTCCCCAGGCAATCTCCCACCCCGCTGAGGGCAGTGCCAAGGCCATGTTCCTCACGATTGCATGGCAGAGGAGGGGACGCAGCGACACTAAGCCAAAGTGCGCTGTCCTGGGTGCAGAAGTTAGGCAAGGAAACAGAAGCGTGGCTTTTGCATGGGGAGGGGAAAGAGGGCGGGGGGAGACCCTGAGCGATTAAATCCAACCCATCCTCACAGAACCAGTGACAACAACAATTTCCAAGGCCTTTTCTGGAAAAAGATACTTCCTCGCCATTTTTTATTTTTTTAAGCAGCAGCAGCAGGGATGGGGTGGGTAAGGGGGGTGAGCTGGGAGGGGGGTCAGGGAGAAAAACCAGCAAGGGGGGGGGTGTTCCTTTTGTTTTTACCTTCAACAGGGGACAAGGGGACATGAAATGCTGAAAAGAAAAACAAAAGAATGGAATGTCAAAATCAACGTCAAAATTGCACCGATGAAAAAGACAGAAAAAGCAGGAGGAGAAGCGAGGAGAGGAGGGAGGAAGGAAGGAGGAAGCCCGGCTGAATCCACCCCCTCAGAACACACTGCAGGAGGGGGGGGTGCTCAGCACCATCACCCCCTGCCCTCATCTGCCCCTGGAACTCACTGCTCTGGGAGGAGCTTTTGGGCTTCCCAATGTACTTGAGGATGGGATTCCGCTTCTTGTCCTCCATGGCGTCCTTATCCTTCTTGGTGCTGCTGCTCTGTTGACCCAGGAGAGAGAGAGACACGCAGACACACACAGAGTGTGTATTAGGAGAGGCACCGGACACACACACACAGCCTTCTCTCCCTCCCTCCCGCCAGCCTGACCACCAGCTCACCTTCTTGGTCTTGGGGAAGAATGGCAGCCACTTGTCTTTCTCCTGAGCCTGGGACTTCTCCACCACGCTGACGGGGCGTGCCTCTCGTGGACGGATCCCCACATGGCCCATGTAGGTGTTCAAGGCAAAGCTCATGGGGGCGCTGCGGGGAGGGAGAGGGGTCAACTGAGCCCCACAAGGGGAGGGCGGGGGGAAGAGGCTGCTGGCATCAGGGCAGCGCAAACCAGCGGGAGGGGGAAAAGCAGAGAGAACTCAAACTAAAGGTAAAGGGACCCCTGACCATTAGGTCTTGTCATGACGGACTCTGGGGTTGCGGCGCTCATCTCGCATTATTGGCCGAGGGAACCGGCGTACAGCTTCCGGGTCATGTGGCCAGCAGGACTAAGCCGCTTCTGGTGAACCAGAGCAGCACACGGAAACGCTGTTTACCTTCCCGCTGGAGTGGTACCTATTTATCTACTTGCACTTTGACATTCTTTCGAACTGCTAGGTTGGCAGGACCAGGGACCGAGCAATGGGAGCTCACCCCGTCACGGGGATTCGAACCGCCAACCTTCTGATCGGCAAGTCCTAGGCTCTGTGGTTTAACCCACAGCACCACCCGCGTCCTGAACTCAAACTAGTGGGCACTAAATGGTGCAAGACCCCAATGTCAAGAGTGTGACAGCTTTTAAGCAAGGGGGTCTTGGCCGGCCTCTGCCTCTCAGTCACCTTCGCTGCATCAGAGCTGTCCCTGGTCCTGGCTGGTTCTGCCCTCCCACAGAAGAGAAAAGCTCTTTCCAGAGAGAGGATGGCACAGGGCTGGGGCTCAGCAGCCCTTTCTGATATTCTGAAATGCTATGACCGTATCAATTGTTTTGATCAAGAAGAAGAAGAAGAAGAAGAAGAAGAGGAGGAGGAAGAAGAGGAAGAGTTTGGATTTGATATCCCGCCTTTCACTCCCTTTAAGGAGTCTCAAAGCGGCTAACATTCTCCTTTCCCTCCTTTCCCTTCTTCCCCCACAACAAACACTCTGTGAGGTGAGTGGGGCTGAGAGACTTCAAGGAAGTGTGACTGGCCCAAGGTCACCCAGCAGCTGCAGGTGGAGGAGCGGGGAAGTGAACCCGGTTCACCAGATTACGAGTCCACCGCTCTTAACCACTACACCACACTGGCTCTCTTGATTTGCTCTTGATATTTGCTTTATTTATATGCTACTGTGTTTGATATCGTAGCGGTTGCAGTGTTTGTTTTTTGAATGCTATTGTGGTTATTGTTGAGCTGCTTTGAGCTCAACGGTTGCTGTTAGAATAAAGGGCTGCAAATATTAAATCGGGTCAATGTTTTGAAAAGTGTGTGTGATAAAGTGTGTGTGCGCAACTGCAGCTCCTTCCAGGGTTGCCCCATAAGGACACGAAATGCCTTCTGGAAGGGCACAACAGGAGGAAATTTATGTATGAACACTTCTCCAGCAACAAACAGAGCCATAGCAGCTCCGTGGCAGAATACCTGCTTTGCAGAAGCAAAGTCCCAGGTTCAGTCCCCACTGGCAGCACCTCTGCGGAATCTCTGCCAGTTAGTGTGGACAATGCAGGGCCAATGGCCTGACTCAGCCGCAGGCAGCTTCCTATGTAACAGATGGGATGCCTGAAGAGTTACTGAAGAATAATCGGAATGACCTTCAGCAGGAACACCAAGAGAGGATCGGTTCCTAACTGATCTGTGGGTACCCAGAAACCTAAAATGCGGAACAAACCCTGTTAACTAAACTTTGTGTCTCCTGGCTGCTTTTCAGCCAAATAAAGCCTCAAGGCAGCTGACACGACACATACTAAAGGTAAAGGGACCCCTGACCATTAGGTCCAGTCGCAGACGACTCTGGGGTTGTGGCGCTCATCTTGCTTTCCTGGCCGAGGGAGCCGGCGTACAGCTTCCGGGTCATGTGGCCAGCAGGACTAAGCCGCTTCTGGTGAACCAGAGCAGCGCACGGAAGTGCCGTTTACCTTCCCGCCAGAGTGGTACCTATTTATATACTTGCACTTGCTTTCAAACTGCTAGGTTGGCAGGAGCTGGGACCAAGCAACAGGAGCTCACCCCGTCACGGGGATTCGAACCGCCGACCTTCTGATCGGGTAGTCCTAGGCTCAGTAGTTTAACCCACAGCGCCACCCGCGTCCCTTGACACGACACATACGTAAGATAAAAACCCAGAAATAAAGCAATATGCCATATGAAACGTAAAGAGAGCAGGAAAAAGCAGGTCACTGGCAGCCTCTCAAGGGGACCCTTGGAATTCTCCCCACCTTCTGAGCAGCCTGACCTAGTAGTCCTGGGGGGCTGAGGTTCGAGGGAGACACTCACCTCCTGTCCTCTTCGTATTTGGATCTGGAGGAAGGAGAAAAGGAAGGAGGAAGAGGTTAAGATGCATCTTCACTTCCTACAGCCTCTCCTCCTCTGCTTACAGCCCAGTCGCTTCCAAGAGACGGCTCACAGGGGGTCCAGGCAGGAGACCCTCTCTTGCCCATTTGGTCTATACTGAAAACCCGCCTTCCTCCCTGAACACTGGTGCCTTCTGGACGTTGCTGGGACTCCCATCACCACCACTGACCACTGGGCCATGCTTGCAAGAGAATGGGCACATCAGCTGCAAGCCACAGGGTCATCCACTCCACTCACCATTGGCAGGCATGTTTTTTAATCCCCCAGGACTGCCCTATCGCTCCCACCTTGAGACCCACACACAGGCACATAACCCTCTGCTGGCAAGTCTCCCTGGGGGAATATCTCTGCCCCCTGTTCCCGAGGGGCCCAGCCCCACCCTCACCCTGCAGCCAGAGGGGCTGCTTGACCCTGTAGTTACACAGAGCCTCAAGCAGAGCACCAGATGCGCAATCCTCCAGGCAGGATGGGACTGTGGTGGCAGCAAAGCCTATGCCCAGCCACTACTGCTGTCCCAAATTGGAGCAGGCCCCTCTAGAAAACCCACCGGTGACTCCAGACTGGAGAAGATTAGAGGGGTCACTCCTTGTGCCCCTTTGTGTTCTCCAGTCAGAGGAAGGCCTCGGCCACTGACCAGGGCAGGATCGCTCCTCCCGAACAGCTATCTCTCTCCTCTCTCTCTGAGGGCACTCCCAATACACCAGCCGCAAAACAAGCCGGCCTGGCTCAGAGCCACAACTTTCAATCACCCTTCATGATTCCCTCCTGCTTTATTGGCATTAATGCAATAAAAACGGGTCTTTAAAGAAAAGCAGAAGCTGGCCGTCAAAGTCTCCTAGAGCAGATGGTGAGCAGAGCAACAGGCAAGGAGTCCCAGAAAGTTTCCTATATGATATCTGGAGCCTTGCAAGGCTGGGGGTGAGGGGGAGCCCCTGCCAGGTCAGCCCCTGACACACACATACTGTAAAGGGACCCCTGACCATTAGGTCCATTCGTGGCCGACTCTGGGGTTGTGGCGCTCATCTCTCTTTATTGGCCGAGGGAGCCGGCATACAGCTTCCGGGTCATGTGGCCAGCAGGACTAAGCCGCTTCTGGCGAACCAGAGCAGCGCACGGAAACGCCGTTTACCTTCCTGCCAGAGCTATTTATCTCCTTGCACTTTGACGTGCTTTCGAACTGCTAAGTTGGCAGGAGCTGAGACAGAGCAACGGGAGCTCACCCCATCCTGGGGATTCGAACCGCCGACCTTCCGATCAGCAAGCCCAAGGCTCAGTGGTTTAGACCACAGCACCACCCGCGTCCCCTTTGAAACATACAACACCCTGAGTTTTTGCTCTCAGATGTGCTATATTAATTTGGGGTTTTTAAAGATTTGCAGCTGAAATGAATGTGAGGAACAAAATAGTGTTTGGGTGGGGAGAAAGCATGGGGCTGCCTCTACTCTCTGGCAAGCACTTGTATCACAACAAGTTTTGAGATGATTCTTTACTGTCATTAAAAAGGTAAAGGGACCCCTGACCATTAGGTCCAGTTGTGGCCGACTCTGGGGTTGTGGCGCTCATCTTGCTTTACTGGCCAAGGGAGCCGGCGTACAGCTTCTGGGTCGTGTGGCCAGCATGACTAAGTCTCTTCTGGCGAACCAGAGCAGCGCATGGAAACGCTGTTTACCTTCCCGCCAGAGCTATTTATCTACTTGCACTTTGACGTGCTTTCGATCTGCTAGGTGGGCAGGAGCAGGGACCGAACAACAGGAGCTCACCCCGTCACGAGGATTCGAACCGCCAACCTTCTGATCAGCAAGTCCTAGGCTCTGTGGTTTAACCCACAGCGCCACCCGCGTGGGCAGGAGCAGGGACCGAACAACAGGAGCTCACCCCGTCACGAGGATTCGAACCGCCGACCTTCTGATCGGCAAGTCCTAGGCTCTGTGGTTTAACCCACAGCGCCACCTGCGTCCCCACGTACTGTATACAGACACATTAATGCTGCAGGAAAGTCATCTCAGGTGTGCAATCTCAGATTATACACACACACACTCACAGGATGTCTCCAAGCTGAGCGATCTGCTTCTCGGCCACCTGGCGCTCCTTCTGGGGGTCTCCGTCAAGGTCCATCAAGTCGTTCTCCCCATACAAGCTTCCCAGGCCCATCGTGCGCTTGGTCCTGCAAGGCCAGAGAGGAGTCCCAGGGCAGGATGAAGACACTCCTCGCTCTGATCTTTCATTCATAACTCTGTATCCCACCTAACCTGCCCCTGACCCAATTTCCCCAGAACTCAAGGCGGCTTAGAAGATCTAGAAGGAAAGTCAAGTGACCCAGAGGAAAGCAACGTGACACCTGAGATGATGCTGTTTCATTCCATTTGGGCTCTCTTTTAAAGCACTGAAGGGGAACATTTGGTGAACAGGTTTGTTTTTTTAAAACAGCTCCAGCTGGCTAGAAGCAACAGCTGTCAACTTCCTGTCCCCTGGGATCCCTGCTTGCACGAGGGAGCATCCACCCTGAAACAAAACTTTCTTCTGTTCTTCTTCTGGAAGTGGGTACCAACTAAGGGATTCACGTAAGACACACAAAATCCCATCAAAACTACTCAAAGCTGGAGCAGTGGATTAAACAAGTGAGCTGAAGTCTAAAGATTATTATTATTTTTAAAAATTTTTGGAAATTTTATTTACAACATAACACCCCCACTCCCCAATACAGAAATCCAACCTCATTAAACGTGAACATAACATACAATAAGCACAACATACAACAATGCAAACAACCCAATAAAAGACTTCCTTTATCCTGTACCTGGCCTCCTTATTTACTTCTTATAAACTGTTTCCTTTAGAAATAATTATTAAGATTTTTCTAATTATAACTTAAATATCTGCAAAGTCTCCTGCAGATATTAATCAAAACAAGTCCAGGTGTGTATTTTAGGGCTCTGTTTTGTGAAGTATTCTCTGCGTTTTCCCCATGCTTTTTGAAACTCTTGTCTAGTGTGATCTCTAACTGCCTCTGTTAATCTAGCCAGTTCAATATACTCCAACAGTTTGTCTTGCCCTTCCTTTTTTGTTGGCACAGTTTCTTTTTTCCAGTTTTTAGCAATTAGGATCCTTGCCGCTCCTCTACAGATCAAATGAATCAATCAGCACACAAATGCACTTCGTAGGAATTCTATTTTCGTGATTTGGAAAGTAACAGGGAAAGGCATAGATAAGTGTGTGAGGATAAATGGCTAATGGGAAGATGTATAACCACCACCCTACACACACACACACACACACACACACACACACCAGGATGAATGCTCATTGCCTCAAAACTGCCCTGTAGACCAATCCAAACGAATGCTCAGGAAAGACCTAACCCTGAAAATCTCACCTCTGCCATGTAAGCCTTGGGCAAGCGAATCAGGCCGACCGTTGAATAAACTACTTCCCCGGAGGAGCCCCCTGATTCCCTTCTGACACAGTGTGTGTTAGATCTGCCCTCCAGGCCTTCAGACTCGCTACCCCCAGCCCCTTCACCTCTGCCACCTCCCATTTTCCCTATACCGTACTTTTGCAGCCGCAGCCAGGCAAGGCACTGGGGGATCTGCGCTCACCTGTAATCCTGGATCTGCTCCTGGATCTCGGGCATGACGGCCTCCTGGGCCTCTAGGAAAATGCTCCGGACGTCCTCCCCATTCCGCAGGCAGGAGTCTGGAGGAGCCATGGATTGGGGGGCAAGGGAGAGAAAAATAAGTCTTATGAAGGTGTGACAACCTATTTAGTTTATTTCTATAAGATAATATTTCTAGTCAATTACCGTATTTTTCGCTCTATAAGACGCATTGAAAGGAGCAATCCCTCTTGCTGTTCTGGCTTCTGGGATAGCTGCGCAGCCTGCATTCGCTCCATAAGACGTGCACACATTTCCCCTTACTTTTTAGGATGGAAAAAGTGTGTCTTATAGAGCAAAAAATACGGTACTTCTCGTTTCAGGGATTTTCACGATATTTCATTTGTTTTGTGAAGGCAAAGCCCAGCTTGTTTTCAAGGCCCTTCTGGGCCAGTGACCTTTCAGACTGTTTTGGGGGCTGATCTGTTTGCCCATGGCAAGACTGACTCAAGGAGCACACAGAAGAGAAGGAAATTCCTTTCAGGCCATCACTTCATGCCTCTGCTCCTAGATTTCTAATCCTTAAAGGGTCACAACAGCCCTTCTGCTCATGAGGTCAAACTCACCTATCTCAGCCAACAACTGATCGGAGACCTTGACTCTCAGAGGCTGAGGAAGGGAAAGAAAAAGATAGCGTTGACCCACCAGAACCGGCCTCCCGAGGCCTCTCACACCCCACAACACCAGTGCAACCTGGTACGTGATATGGCCGGGGGTGGGGGGAGCGAGGAAGCCCCTGGCTGCCCCCCGATCGCTCACCGCGGTTTTCTCCAGGAAGATGTTCCAAATGTCCTTCCCGAGTCCCCGGGCTTCCTTAGGGCTCATCTGCTGGCAAACATCTGCGCACAAGTACAGCAGCTGCCGAGGAGAGAGAGAGGAGGAAGGAAGAGGAGAAAAAACACGCATCAGGGTGAGAGGGAACGGAGAGGGTGAAGAAATGCCCACAAGAGAGCCGAAAAAGGGGGGGAGGGGGGAGTGAGGAAGTAGGCCTGGCAGGGCGTCCCCGGTATGGAGTTTCCGTGGGAGCCCCCAGGGAAGACACCATGCCAGTTCAAGATAAATGGGGGCATCTTGCCTGGCTGGAAACGGAGGTGGGATTGCGGGCGTGTTTCGCAATTCTCGCACGAGCAGGAACTAACTGTGGCAACCACAGCAAAGCGCATTTCACGGGCTGCAAGAATTACGAAGAGGCTGCTTTCTGCTGGGTCAGACCTACGGCCCATCTAGGTCAGTACTGTCGACACTGACTGGCAGCCGTGGCTCTCAGGGAGGGGTAGCCCTGACCTGGAGAAGTCAGGGCTTGGGCCTGGGATGTTCTGCACGTGCCCCACCACCGAGCCTCCAGAAATCAAGGCTGCAGTCCTCATGGCTCTAAATAAAGAACCGGTTTGAAGGGGAAGGCAGAAAGCTGCCATCTACCAAGTCTGTGGCCAGCAGCGGTTCTCTGGGGTCTCCATCCTCCTTCTTAGGGGGATTGAATCCTGCTCACAAGACACTTTGGTCTCTTTGTAATGCGAGAAAGAAAGTTATCTCCAAGTCCGAGGCAACAGCGAGGGCTGGGAATATCTTAATTTGAACATACACCTTTTAAAATACACAGGCTTAAGGCACACAACTAGAAAACTGCTTGCCTGCCCATCAGGCCCCAATCTTCATGCCGGGAGCAGCTCCTCTGATTCAGAGGGTTTTCAAATAATAATAATAATAATAATAATAATAATAATATCCCGTCCTCCCCAGCCGAAGCCGGGCTCAGAGCGGCTAACAACAATAAAAGTAACACAGCATTCTAAAATCAATTCATTCTAAAATCAATTCAAATCAAATTAATGGCAACCATTGGGCTAGAGTTCTGTGAGGATTACAGAAGGAGGGGGTCAGACTGTGCCTTGGCCAAAGGCCTGGTGGAACAGCTCCGTCTTGCAGGCCCAGCGGAAAGATGTCAAGTCCCGCAGGGCCCTTGTCTCTTGGGACAGAGCATTCCACCAGATTGGGGCCACGGCCGAAAAAGCCCTGTCTCTGGTTGAGGCCAGCCTAACCTCCCTGTGGCCCGGGACCTCCAAGATGTTTTTGTCTGAAGACCGTAAGGTCCTCCATGGGACATACCAGGAGAGGCGGTCCTGTAGGTACGAGGGTCCTAGGCCGTATAGGGCTTTAAAGGTTAAAACGAACACCTTAAACCTGATCCTGTACTCCACCGGGAGCCAGTGCAGCCGGTATAGCACCGGGTGAATGTGATCCCACGGCGAGGACCCCATAATAAACCAGTGTATTCCACACATAGGTTCATTTGCCTGGCATGGAGGACACCAGGGGCCTGATTTTGACTGGCTTTCCTTTGAAAGACAAGCACCTGGGTCTTCATGCCTGTGAGAAAAAGCTGGCAGAAATCTAGCTACCTTCTTTCCTTCCTTCCTGTGCTTGGGCACACAGGCTGGGTGCAAAAAGTCTGACACAAACACCAGCAAACTCCCTTCCCGGCACATCCCTGACCCCCCCCATCTCCACGCAGCGGCCCAGACTGCCCAGTGGCCTGTTCCCTGCATCTCTTCCCACTGGGCCCTTGCCCTGGGAATGGCGAAGGGTAAAAGGAAGGAAGGAGCCCCCTTTGGATCCTACCAGAGGACTCGGGTCAGCCTGAGAGAAGATGTAGCGCAAGAAGACGCCCAGGTGCGCCAGCCGTGTCTTCAGCCTCCCTAAATCCTGGAAGAGGGAGTCACACTGCGGAGAGGAGAGAGAAGAAGAAGAAGAAGAAACACGCTCAGTGGTTGCCAGACGACAACACTGAGCCCGGCACAGGGGCCACACGGACTGCCTGTATCTATGGTCCAGGGTCCACCTCAAAGGGCTTGTTTTGGTCCTGCAAAGCCCTTGATTGCTCAGGACCTCCAATACCTAATGGGCGGCCCGGACTCTGTCTTCATCATCATCATCATCAGGCCCTTTTCTGTACTCTGCCTCTGGCTGAAATCCAGAGGTTGGCCTTTCCTGCTGCGCCCTCTCCCCTCAATCTCTGCCCAGGGAGGTCCTCCTGGCACATACCTTAACATCCCATCAGACCAATAACAATCATAATAATTTATTATTTATACCCCGCCCATCTGGCTGGGCTTCCCCAGCCACTCTGGGCAGCTTCCAACAGAATATTAAAATACAGTAATGCATCAGACATTAAAAGCTTCCCTAAAGAGGGCTGCCTTCAGATGTCTTCTAAAAGTCTGGTAGTTGTTTTTCTCTTTGACATCTGGTGGGAGGGCATTCCACAGGGCGGGTGCCACCACCGAGAAGGCGTATCCTATCAGCGTCCCATTCAGACATGCAGATTCTCCAGGGCTTTTGAGGGGTTACAATCTGACATGGTGGGTAGCCTTAGAGAGGTACTGTATTCTTAAACCTGACAAATGTCTTTACATAGTGTATGTAAGTTTCCTAGAGGCATTTTGCACTCGGCAGCTAATAAAATTAATAATAATAGTAATATTTTAACATCCTGAATAAGAGATGCCTTGGCCAACCAGCCAACCCCATCCTTCTCTACTATTAGAAGGCCTGTTACCGCCCCCCGCCCCCGCCCCCACCCCCACCAAGAAAGCATGGGTGAGGCAGTGACGGTGTTACTACCTCATTGTTGAAGTATCCCGGGTCGTAATCTTCCTCTGGACCAATGATGAGCGGCCTCAGCGTCCGATCCGAGCCCTGCAAAAGGTCATTTATCAGGGTGAGACACATCACAAACTGCGGAGGAAGACCCACAAGTTGTTGGGGGTTTTTTTTTTGGGGGGGGAGAAGCTGAGAATAGTTCTGTCTCGGCTTCATTATCTAAAATGGAAGTTTCAGAAGGAGAGCAAGCTAGTGTTATTATATGTCTATTTAATGGTCTCTGATGGGTAAGGTCTGTATTCACTACTGCTGTTAGAAATCTGAAAAGGGAAAGGGAAAAACCCACCCAGAATAATACGCCCCCTCCCCAATGAAATGGAAGTTCCTACCCCCCTTGTGGTCATGGGGTGGGTGAGAATCAAAATCCCAGCTAAAGGGTTGGGAATCTCAAGAGGCTCAGAAAAGGGAGAGAGGCAGGGGTAATTTTTCAAGGGGTGCTTTTAGAAATGGGTAAGTGTGTGTGGGCAGGAAGTCTGGACCCTCACCTGTTCTGCAGAGGGGGAGAATGGCGTGTCTGAGCCCTGGCGCCGATGGTGCTGGAACATTCTGGAGGTGATGACTGGGGAGGTGTGGGGGCTGTCCAAGCCGGGGTCGGACAGGACCGAATTCCGGTTCAGGGAGATCTGCTCCAGGAAGAGAAATTGCGTTACTGAGATCGCACACACACACACACACACACCCCACTTTCATTACCGGCCCAAGGCAGCAGAACCCCAAGCAGCCCCTTCTGCACTTGCCTCACTGACGGAGGGGAACCTCTCTGTGCCAGAGTCCATGCCACTGTCACCGTCCTGAGAGTCCAAGGAGAGGCGCCCTAGAGAATGCAGAAGGGGGGACAATTCGACACAGTTAATAGCCCTGGCAGAAACTAAGAAAACTTGGGGTGGGGCCTCCGAACTGTCAGTATTTGGCAGGAGAGATTCAAGGACATACCAGAATATAAGGAGAGTCTGGCCGCTGCTGAATCATGTCAAAGCGGGTTGGACTAAATGACTCCTGGAGTCCCTTCCAACCCTCTAGAATTCTGTGATTCTATGATCTAGTCCAGCATCCTGCCAACACAGTTCCTTAAGAACCTAGAAATTGAGACCGACTGCCTCTGCACCTGGGGCTTCCTCCTCCTCGAACCGCTTCCATCCCAGAAGGAACTTTCAACCAACAATGAGCACATGACTTTGCTTATTTCCTCCTCCCTCCTAATCCCATTTTCCTTTGGTGCTGAGTCTTTTTAGATTGCAAGCCTGAAGCGGGGCAGAGACAGACTGTCTTGTCTGTAAGCTGTTCTGGAGAGTTTTGTGTGTGTGTGTCTGTGTGTTGGGTTGAAGAGTGGGATAAAAAAAATGTGTAAATGAATTTTGCACACTTCTATGCATAGGGAATTTGTTTTTTCCCAGTATGTTCCCTAAATGTAGAAGAACAGCAAATAAGGGAGAAAGCTCAGCTAGCCCCGACTCCCTTGACACACACAAACACACACCGTTTCTGAAAACAAGGCCCACAAATCAGTGGGAACCCCCTTTGCTGCTTGGAAGGAGGGAGGTGCAGAGGCTGTCTGGCCCTGGCATCCAGTCCCACAGAACAACTCACCATCGGTGACTCGGGAGCCGCTGAAGTCACTGAAGAGCCGGGTGGTGGAATCCTGAAAAGCAAAGAGGTTGAGAGCTCAGGATCAGATTGACCCTCCCTGTAAGAATGGTGGGAGGATGGAGAAAAGCAGCAGTGGGGTCAATCCTGAGACTATCGGAAGGGCCTGGCTTCCAAAGGGGGCACAGCTAGTCCCGCCTCCTGGTCTCACAGTGGCCAAATGCCCCCAAGAACCTAGACTGCTTCTGAACATAAGAAGGGTCTGGCTGCTGCTGCTGAATCAGGCCAGCTGTCCTCAGGGTGGCTGACCAGATGCCCCAATTGGGAGGCCCACAAGCAAGACATGAGAGCAACAGTAACGCTCTCCCCAGGCATGTCAAAATTATTTTAGAAAGACCTGCATTGGCTCCCAGTACGTTTCTGAGCACAATTCAAAGTGTTGGTGCTGACTTTGAAAGCCCTAAATGGCCTCAAAGGCCCAGTAGACCTGAAGGAGCGTCTCCACCCCCATCGTTCTGCCCGGACACTGAGGTCCAGCTCTGAGGGCCTTCTGGCGGTTCCCTCCCTGTGAGAAGCCAAGTTACAGGGAACCAGGCAGAGGGCCTTCTCGGTGGTGGCACCTGCCCTGTGGAACGCCCTCCCGTCAGATCTCAAAGAGAAAAACAACTACCAAACTTTTAGAAGACATCTGAAGGCAGCCCTGTTCAGGGAAGCTTTTAATGTTTAATAGGTTATTGTATTTTAGTGTTCTGTTGGAAGCTGCCCAGAGTGGCTGGGGAAGACCAGCCAGCTGGGCGGGATATAAATAAATTTATTAATTATCATCATCATCATCATTATTATCATTATCATTATAGAATAATTACTTTAGAAGGGACAAAAACCTGATGTGGCAAGATGCATTCCCCGCTGGGGACTGAGCATGTTTGTTCTGTGGCATATTTGTTGGCATATTTGTGCCAACTGAAATTTGGGGGAGAAGAACCGGGCACCAGGTGGGAGAGGAGAATGGGATGCAGGAGAGTGTGACTGGCAGCCGCTCACAACAGGAGCACTGCACCCCGCTCTGTTTGGATGGAGCATGGCGTGCTCTGTGGGCGGCACAGGAACTCTCACGTCGTTGGCAAACGGCACCAACTTCCACTGTCCGCTGAGCATCGCCAAGCTCAACCAGTCACAACCTTCACCCATCCTCACTGCAGCCGACGATCCACGCTGCCCCCTCCTCAACACAGCGCCCACCCCCACAGCCATTCACTCACCAGAAACCCTCCTGTCTCTTGGCGGATCTTGTGCTGCAGCTGATTGACTCTCCGGCGAGCACCTTCAATCTGCTCCTCGATCAGGGAAGCCGGATTCCGATTGTAGGCTTCGTAGCAACGCTGCTCCAGGGTGGAAGGCAGGCACCAAGATTACATGTTGCTTTTTCAAAAGAGAGATCCAACTGGTGCCCCCCCCCCGACAGGGAGCCAAGGCTGTCCAGTAGATTTTGCAAAGGGATAGCAAACCGTAAAGCATTGGCCAAGATCATTGTGGCGATTTCACAGGGTCCCCGGACGTTTAACAGTCTATTGATCCCTGTGCCACCGCTGTGCTCGCTTCCCCACTGCCCCCAACCCCTTACTCTCTGGTAAAACACTGAGTCCAGACAGTTGTTAAAAGTGAACCAAAAAAAAAACCAACCAAGTTTATTTTACAAACATTAACAAGTTTATGGTTTCTCAGATAATATTCCCGTCGGTATCTTAACTTTTGTTTCTTTACTGGCCTAGACCTTGCTAATACCTTCTGACTGATTATCTCAACTGTTTGACAGACTCCTCTTAACAAATTCTCTCACACCAGACTAGCCCAACCCACAGACTTATCCTCTCTGTCTCTTCTCACTCCAGACTGTCTTCTCAACCACCCTAACTAACTCCCCCCAAAACCACTGTGCTTAAACCTTCTACACAGTTAACTCTGCCCCTTGGGTTCCTATTGGTTAGTCATTTTACAATTAGTTGACCCTTTCCTTATGAACCCAGTATGATGTCACACACCTTAGGAGGGCAAACACCACAATCATCAATTGACAAGAGTGATGGCTGCCATGCCAGCTGTTAGAATAGGTTGAGAGAAGGAGGGCAGGGCCTGGCTTCTGCACAGAGACAGAAAACCCCTCACATTTGCAAGAGGGTGGCAGTAAGAGAAACGACAAGATGGGTTGGCTGCTGGCTTCAAACGGGGGGAGATCAGGCAAGTTGTGGGGCTCCAACGTCCAGCAGCAGCAGCAGCCAGGATGGCCAATGGCCAGGGAATCCAGCAACACCCAGAGGCCTCAGTCCTGCCTGTATCCCACCACCCCACAAGCACTTAAAGAAGGGACCCCTGACCATTAGGTCCAGTCGTGGCCGACTCTGGGGTTGCGGCACTCATCTTGCTTTACTGGCTGAGGGAGCCGGCGTACAGCTTCCGGGTCATGTGGCCAGCAGGACTAAGCCGCTTCTGGTGAACCAGAGCAGCGCACGGAAACGCCGTTTACCTTCCCGCCGGAGTGGTACCTATTTATCTACTTGCACTTGCTTCCGAACTGCTAGGTTGGCAGGAGCAGGGACTGAGCAACGGGAGCTCACCCCATCACGGGGATTCGAACTGCCGACCTTCTGATCGGCAAGTCCTAGGCTCTGTGGTTTAACCCACAGCGCCACCCGCGTCCCCCACCAGCACTTACAAGCCCAAAAGGGCACTGTGGCTCCACAAGAGAGCCCAGTGCAGCGAACTAGGAAGGGGGTCCCATTCCACCACAATGAACTGCTCTGCTGCTGGCAAGACCCCAGGCTCAGGAGGCAAGCTAAACCACCATGACAGGTCCAGCAGAGCCCCGCTTCACCCCCTGGATGGACCACCTGTCATCTGTGATTCCTTCACCGCAGAGGGTTGGAGCAGATGACCTTTGGAGGGCCCCTCCAACCCTTCGATTCTATGATTCCTACCTGCAGCTCTGCCTCCTCCTGCCTCAGCATGTTGCGGAGAATCTGTGTTGCGTGCTTCTGGACTTCTGGATCCTAAGAGTTTTCGAAAAGGCCGGAGAGGGGAGGAAGCGAGGTCAGTGAAGGCTGCCTGCAGCCTCTGCCCTGTCCTCCAGCCCCACTGCACAGGACCCCCCTCTCATACCTGCAGTGGCTTTGGCCCCGTGATGCGCTGTGGCGGAGGCAGTGGCGGCGGAGGGGGCGGAGGGGGGCACGCAGGTGTGACCTGAGGAGCCCCCGGCTGGTGCCCATCCTGCTGGGAGCCCAGGAACCCCACGGAGGCAGGAGGGGAGCCCAAGAGGGTGAGAGCGACGTAAGCACCGGCTTGGGGGAACAGTGAGGGGGGGAGGTAAGACAGAAAGATTCGTGTTAAAAACATGAGCCGTTTGGCGGTCCCCGTTTCCATGAGAAGGGGGCACACGCCCACCAGACCAAATGAATCATAATCCCCAGATTTCATTCATAGGACCCTCGTACCTACGGGACCGCCTCTCCTGGTCTGCCCCGCGGAGGACCTTAAGGTCCACAAATGACAACACTTTGGAGGTCCCGAGTCACAAGGTGGTTAGATTAGCCTCAACCAGAGCCAGAGCCTTTTCAGCACTGGCTCCGGCCTGGTGGAACACAAGAGACCAGGGCCCTGCGAGACTTGATATCTTTCTGCAGGGCCTGCAAGACAGAGCTGTTCCTCCTGGCCTTTGGTTTCATTGTAATTTTACTGGTGTTAGCCGCTGAGCCTGGCTCTGGCCAGGGTGGGCGGGGTATAATTATTTATTATTATTATTATTATTATTATTATTATTATTATTATTATTATTATTATTATTTCAAGCGTCTGTAGAACTGAGTTATGAGGCAAAATGTGTGCAAACAAAGCGTTTCACAACAAGAAGAGTCTGCCGGATCAGGCCAATGGGCCATCTAGTCCAGCATTCTGTTCTCACAGTGGTTGACCAGATGCCCCAAGCAGGAACTGAGCACAAGAGCATTTTCTCCCCTCCAGAGGTTTCCAGCAGCTAACATTCAGAAGCAATGCTGGATCATGCAGCAGAGAGTTCCATAGTGTAACTATGTACTCATTTTTTCATTAGCCTGTTCCCCTTTTCTGTCCCCCAAAGAAATGCCCATACCTACAGGACCGCCTCTCCTGCTATGTCCCACGGAGGACCTTACGGTCTTCAAACAAAAACATATTGGAGGTCCCGGGCCACAGGGAGGTTAGGCTGGCCTCAACCAGAGACAGGGCTTTTTCGGCTGTGGCCCCAATCTGGTGGAACGCTCTGTCCCAAGAGACTAGGGCCCTGCGGGACTTGACATCTTTCCGCAGGGCCTGCAAGACAGAGCTGTTCCACCAGGCCTTTGGCCAAGGCACAGTCTGACCCCCTCCTTTGGCAATCCTCATAGAACTCTGGCCCAATGGTTGCCATGAATTTGACTCTGAATTGATTTTATAATGAATTGATTTTAGAATGCTGTATTATTTGACTGTTGTTAGCAGCTCTGAGCCCAGCTATGGCTGGGGAGGGCAGGATATAAATAAAATTTTATTTTTTATTTATATATTATTATTATTATTATTATTATTATTTGCCCACGGGGGTCTTCAGTACCCTTGCTGGGGAGTTTCTCCAACCTTCTTGCCAAGGGCATGCGCGCGCGCGCGCACACACACACACACACACTGCCCCCAGTATTCCCCAGAAGGGCTGAAAGCCGGTGTTTTAATTCAGGGCCTGCCGGCATGCCCACTCACATTTTATGAGCTTCACAACTTCCAGGTGGGAGCTGTTGGTCACCATCGTCCCGTTCACCTGGCACAAGAAGAGAGGGAATCAGAGGGTGCTGGGGGAGTCGTGCTGGAGAGACAACAGGCTCCCTGCATCCCCACATGCCCCCGCCATCTTAAGAGAGGTGGAGGTCTCCTCTAGGGCACCCGAGACCAGGCACGGCCTCAGAGCCAGCCTGGCGCTTGCTCTGGGGAGCAGCTGCTTCAAATCCCTGCTCACCCATCACAACCCTTGCTGGACGACCTCGGGCTGGTGTAGTTGTGAGGGGAAGGAACGGGGTTAAGACAGAACAGACACCACCTTCAGCTCCTTGGAGGAAGGATGGGGAGCAAATGAGATGCAAACTTTTCCTGGGCAGTCACTTTTAGGAAGGGACGCTTGCCCAAGGGCGAGGAAGGTGCTCAGGAACATGGCAGAAGGGGTTGTTTTTCTACCTGGGTAAGTTCAGAACTACTCACCTTGACAATCCGGTCACCCTCCTGAACGCCCGCCTTCATGGCGGCTCCCCCTGTGGAAACAGCAGCACAAAACACGACACAGGAGACAGACAGACAGGGAGACAGGCTTTTGAGATTATGCCATAAACAATCTGCAGGTGTTGTGTATTTTTTATTCTTATTTTTCCCCACACCATTTGGGTGTTTATTTTGCTAGCCAGGATCTTAAAACCGCAGCTGGATTTGAGTTCATGATCCTGGCTCTAAAACGGACATTAAACCATAGTTCCCTCTTCCAGATGAAAAAAAACACCTGTGATTTTGAACAGGAGAGGTTCAAAGCACGGAAGCCACTGTGTGAAGAGAGGGCTGCGTGTACAGGTGTGGTGATGGTTACTAGCTTATAAAACCATGGGCTGTGGAGCCAGGAGTGTTATGTTCAAACCGGGCCATTATGTTGCAGTCCTTACACCAGTCCTTTAAGGTAGGACAACACGATTGCCCCCATGTTGCAGATGGGAACTGGCAGAGGCTGCCAGCTCACTTTCCAAGTTAAATTCAGTTCCTGGTTCCGTGGAGGGTTGAGTCAGGGGAAGGAGGCAGGGCCATATGAGCAGAGGCCAGGGCCCAAAGCCCACCCCCCTCCAACTCCCCACACTGCTCACCTGGCCGTACAGATTGCACCAAGACGATCCTGTCCCCACTGACGGTGAAGCCAAAGCCATGCTGGTCTTTCTGGATAATGACGCAACGCTGGACCAAACCTTGGAGGAGGAAGAAGAAGAAAACAGAAGACCAAGGCTTATTGTGCTGTTCCTCCACCAAGTTCAGGCAAGAGCCAGCCTGCTCAAGAGCCGTGGCACCAAGCGTGGCACTGAAAGGCTTCCCGGGGGAACGGACTTGATTTGGCGCAGCTCTGAGAAGCAGCCAAGGGCGACCAGGGAGCCCCTCACTGCTGCTGCTGCCTGTCTTCCCGCCTCTCTCCCGGGAGAAAAAAGGGCTCACCTGTTGTTTCGCTGGAGTCAGATGGCTGACGGCGGTGGCCAGGAGAGCGCCGTTCTGGAGCCGAGTCGCCCAGGGAAGACAGGCTGCTCAACCTGCAGAGAGAGAGAGAGAGAGAAGGAAGGGACTGAGAGAAGGAGCAAAGCAACTGGGAGCAGGTTGCAGCAAGCCAGCGACTGCCAACTGAGCGCCCACCAGATGTTTCGGGGTGGTGGGAGTTGCAGTCCACATCTGGCTGGCCACGGTTGTAACAGGCCACTTCTGACCCATTGTATATACCTCGGCTGAGGGACACGTGAGACGAATAGGAACATAGTACTTTGTAATAAGCAGACCCCGTTCCTCCTTGGCAGAACCCCTGCTCCCTTAAATTCAGCACTAAGCTCTCCTCAACGCTGCAGGAAATGCACCAGCCCATGTGGAAACAGGGACCGTGAGGTTTTCATCGCTGGGGCCGACGCTTCTCCTCTCACTGCTGCCCCAAGAGCAGAAGATGGAAGTGGGTACCCCAAGATGCAAGGAGGTTCAAGATGCCCTCAGGCTGGCCCACAGAGCCTTGAAATCACCAGCCAGGCCATCACAAGGCACCTGAGGATTCCTGGTCCTTTATGGAGGTTTCTGAGCCACATGGGGCCATTTGGAATGGCCACCAAGGCAACCAGCTGAGGGATGGTCACCTTCAACCTCTGCTTTCCCTCTGACCTCCTGTGGCCACGGCTGCCCTTCCCTGCTGTTTTCTGCCTCTGGCCTGGCCAGGCCTGGCCCCCAGGGACAACTAAGGCCGCCCCAGCATCCATGGCCAAACCCCACAGGGAGTTGATGCAATGCAGCAGACTTCAAAGACCAGTGGAAAGCGGAAGGGGCAACCACACACACACACACACACACACACACACACACACACTTCTGAGGGATGCCATGCCTGGTGGTTTTACATGGACAGCCAGTGGTGGAGGGGTCAAGGAGCCATGAACGTGTGACAACATGAGCAGGAGGAGGGGGAGGGCGTGCAAGCAGCCACGTTAAACACACACACATAAACACACACACACAGCAAGAGGCAGAGGAACGTCTGACATCTTACCAGGCTGCAATGGGGCTGATGAAAGGACACAAGACAAAGCAGCGATGGGTGGAGAGACAGACAAAAACAGACAACAGTGGAAGAGTTATGTCTGGCGATTGCTCCCATCAGCTCTGTGCTGGCGGATTTAAAACCACGGCCAAAGGACCCTGCTTCTGGGCTGGGACCACTGCACCTGCCCACTTCAGTTGTTCCCCAAAGACCCCCAGAGCTATGATCATAAACAGCCCCATGTTTCTGGACTCCAGCGCCCAACATCCTGATCATTCACCAACTGTTGGAACAAAGGAAGCTGACTTATGCAGAGAGGCTATTGCTCCATCCAGCTCAGGACTGTCAACCTGGACTGGCCATGGCCTCCCAGGGTATCTCCCAGCCCCACCTGGGGACTGAGCCTGGGACCTTCTGCATGCAAAGCAGGTGTTCTGCCCACTGGCCCTCCCGCCAGCCGCATGGGGCATGGGTCGCAGCTTCCACAACCCTGTCCGGAAAAGAACATGGCAACCGAGGTCCTCCTTCTCATCAAGGGCACCCCTTCTTCAAAGCCACTTCTGGCCCCAACCCTGTCTCCCCATTCCAAACTGCCAATACCTGCTGAGCTCTGGGGGAAAATACACATCTAGTTTGCGAAGCCAATTGCTAAATGCGTGCTCTGAGATCTGCGTAACTGATGGTCAAGCGGTCACTTTAGGGAAGAGAGAGACTCACACCTCAAGTCAAATATTGGGCTTTCAGGGGGTCGTATGAGAGAGCCAAAAGCACCAGGCCACACACAGAGATGATGTTTAAAAATAATAATAACACCCACAGTTGCTACACATCATAAAGCAGGGAGGAGGGAACATCTGTGGCCGACCCAGATGTTGCTGGAACTCCATTTCCCATCATCGTCACCCCTGACCATTGGAGAGGGGCTGGTGGGAGCTGGGAGCCCAGCCAGTTCCCCCCATCCCTGCCCCAAATCGTTCTGCATCCCAGCTGCTCCCGTCTTACCTGGGCAGGTGAGGGTGCTTTTTACTGGCTGGTCTGTTGCAAAGGAGGGGAAGACAGAAATTGACACCAAAGACAGGGGTTGGCAGAGAGACCAGGCAAGGCCAGAGGAGAGCGTGAGGGAAACAGAGAGAGAGAGAAAGGAGATGTAGACATGAAAAGGCCACAACAACCACAAAACACAGCAGCTTCCAGGACTCCAGGCTCAAAGGCCCCAATCCCATTGCTTTCAGGAAAGGCTCCTTTTCCAGCCTGGGGGCCACATTTCTTTCTGGACAATCTTCCAAGGGCTGTACGGCAGCAGTGGGAAGGGCCAGAGGCATAGCAATGCATTTAAATTGTACCTGTGTGGAGTAGCCTATTTTCTACACACACTCACAACCACACTCCATCCAGGCCAGCAAGAAGCATTAGGAGAGCTCAAGGTCACAATTCAGGCGAGGCAAAACACCCAAGGAGGGCGCAAAGCAGGGATAGTCAGAGGTGTGGCCTAGGAAGAGTCTTGAGGGCCAGAGAGAGAGAGTGCCAAGGGCCACAAATGCCCCTCCAAGCCCTGCTCTAAGGGAAATGCTCCCTTTACACAGGAATTAACCAACTACAGTGGTATCTTGGTTTACGAACTTAATCCATTCTGGAAGTCCGTTCTTAAACCAAAGCGTTCTTAAACCAAGGCGTGCTTTCCCATAGCAGCAGGAAACTCAATTTACAAATGGAACACACTCAACAGGAAGCGAAATGTTCTTATTCCAAGGCAAAGTTCACAAACCAAAACACCTTCTTCTGTGTTTGCAGTGTTCTCAACCCAAGTTGTTTGTAAAATAAACCGTTCTTAAACCAAGGTACCACTGTATTTAAAACCAGACTGACAGCCAAAATGCCTCTGAACATGTGCAGGTTCCTTGTTTGCACTTGTCTCTCTCTCTCTCTCTCTCTCTCTCTCTCTCTCTCTCTCTCACACACACACACACACACACACACACACCCTTTAATGTTTCCCGACACTCAATTAACACAACATACAGTTAGGCCCCTGCAAAACCAAGATCCGCAGCTGTTGTTTATTCCAGTACTGAAGTAACCACACATGTCTACGGTGTAAGGATTTTTATTTGGGGGGGATGTTTAAGGCAGCTCAACACACCATTTTTCTAATTGCTACTTCTGTCCACTGGGCAAGATCTCTGCAAGATCAGGCATGAACTGCTGCAAAGCAGCTCAGTTTCACATTCTCCTGCACTGCAGAAAAAAGGAGCCATGCATTGGGCTGCATCTCAAGCGCTGGCTGGTAGCAGGGAGTGGCGGTGATGGGTCTGTGGTCTGAAGCATCTGGAGGGAACCAGGCTGGAGAAGCCAAGGGCCACCACACACGGCAACCATCAAACACAGCGCTGGAAGAAAGCCTGGTCGCAGTGATTCGGGAGAACTTAAGATAAGCGCTCGTGGATCAGGCCAAAGGCGGCAAATCTAGTCCAGCACCCTGTTCTCACAGTGGCCAACAACCAGGTGACTATAGGAAGCCCGCAAAGAGGACCTGGGCACCACAGCACTCTCTGCTCCTGCAGTTTCCAGCAACTGCTATGCAGAAGCATTTCTGCCTCAGCCATAGTGGCTTGTCATAAGTAATTATTATTATTATTATTATTATTATTATTATTATTATTATTATTATCTGTACCCAGCCACTCTGGGTGGCTTCCAACAAAGCTTAAAAATACAGTGGTACCTCTGGATGTGAACAGGATCCGTTCCAGAGCAGAATGCAACCCCGTCTGCGCAGGTCGCCATTCGCTGCTTCTGCGCATGATGTCATTTTGAGCATCTGCACATGGGCCAGCGGTGAAACCCGGAAGTAACATGTCCCGCTACCTCTGGATCGCTGCAGAGCGCAACCCATAAACGCTCAGCCTGAAGCAACCTCAACCCGAGGTCTGACTGCACATCAGTGTAGCCATTGATAGCCTTCTCCTCATCCATGAATTTGCCCAATCCTCTTTTCACGCCATCCATCAGGAGGGAGTTCCATCGTTTATAACTGTGTGCTGCGCAGAGAAAGACTTTCTTTTATCTGTTCTGAACCTGCCAGCATTCAGCTTGGCTGGTCTGCAGGTCAAAACTAGCGCAGCTATACACCCACCCTCAGCCCCAGGGCTGGCTGGGGCTTGCAAGTCCAGAACACCTGGGGGGCACTGGGTTGGGGAAGGCTAGTCTCCAGCAACAAAGGCAGCAACGACCAGCAACCTAAAAAACCTCTCTTTGGGTCTGCTCCGGTGGCACAGGAAAGGGAATGGATCCCTTTGCCCAAAACGCCAAGGGGCTGCCAGCCTGGGTTGGCTCTGAGATCTGGGCACAAGGGACTTTAACAGAAGCAGGAGAGGGTTTTTTGCAGTCTTCCAGCAATCTGTGGTTTGAGCCCGGAGGCCAGGAATTCCTGGTTTTGCTACGTGGGCTTGACCCCAGCTTGCTGTGTGGCCTTTGCAGGGGGTGGAGGGGGAAAGTACCTTTGCTCTTATGGGGGGGCAACAACAACACCCCCTCCCAACATGCACCCTTACCCATCACCTCCTGTGAAAATGGGAGATAAAGATAGGCATTATTTCCTGATCTCAGAAGGATAATAATTACCATCTGGAGAGAGAGATCTCCACCTGAGAAACGAGCTCCAGTATAAACCCAGCCTGGGTAATTCCGAGGCTTCCACAAGCCTCTCCACAAAAAAATAATTATTATGATATGCAAATGAGCACAAACGGGAGCTTATTTGGGGAAAGACAGCGTGGTGGGGAGACCAGGCTGGCAAATGCTAGATCACAGCAGATGCAAGCAGAATGAGGGTGTGTGGAAACCCATGCCAAAAAAAGAGACATTAGCAGGGTTTGAGAATCCCCTCCACAAAAGGACGGAGAACCATATCAGAGCAAAAACGGCAACACCCAAACAACCAAGAAGGGTCTGTGTGTGTAGGAGAGAGAGACACATATCTCCCTCACACACAGAAACCCATGCCCCACCCCAAGGAAAGAGGCGCTCAGACCTCTTGCTTCAGCAAGCACATTTGCACAACACGGAATGTCTTTCCGAAACCACAATTACAGGCATGGAAGGAGGCGAAGGAAGGTAATTACATCCTCGTTCCATCAGATCAGTGCTCCCTTTGGACCACCTCCACACACAAACACACACACACACTTCCCCCGTTTTCTTCTTCTGCGTTTTGTTTTCCAAGTCTGCCTCTGCTGAGAGGATGAGGCCACGAGCCACAGCGCTGCCATTTCCACTGGCTTCCCAGCCGGCAAAGATTCGCTACCAACCCGGCCCTCTGCCACCTCCACAGAGCATAGCTGTCAACTTACAGATTTGAAAATAGGGGACCAGCAGCCTCGAAAATAAGGGATCAGCAGCCAAAATAAGGGATTTTCTGGGCACAGGTATGTTCGCCTTCTGAGCTCCTCTGAGCCAAAGTCAGAAAGCCCAGCCAGCAGCCAAACGAAGCCTCATCAATAAGGGACAGCAGCGGGACATGGCGCTGGGATAAGGGACTGTCCCGCCAAATAAGGGACACTTGACAGCTATGCCGCAGAGCGCTGGTGCCCACAGCCCTTCCAGAAAGACTGATGGCCTTAATAAAGGCATTGTCCTAAATATGAAATTACCAATCTGAAGCCCCTTTGGGGCAGGGACCTGCCCTCCCATACTTCGCACATTGCATGGAAGCAGGAGCTGCCTAATGGTGATGATGATGATGATTTTGTTCCATCTTTTCACTTCACCTCCTCCTCTAGGCCTGCCCTGTATATTTCCTTGACACCAAAGAGGCAGCTGTCTGACTGCCAGGGTCGAAACTGGCCCACAAAGACAGGGGGGAAATGGAGCCTCCAGCTGCAGGGGCAGTGTGCTGCAGAGAACCTGGAGGAAGGCCAGTGATCAGAAACAGGACGTTGCCCTCAGGCACAGCAGGACTACAGACATGTGAAGGAAGGCCAGAGGCTCAACAGAGCCTGAAATTGAGTTGAGAGTCTGCTAATGCCCATTAGTCGCTGCCCCCTCCCCGAATAGAGAGACCCTCCTCCAGCTTGTTCCCACAGAGCCTGGCTCGCTTTCGGTGGCAGCCCCAATCAAGGCGAATATTTTGTAGCAAGCCCTACTTCCAAATTAACCACACCAAAAAACAAAAACAAAAAGGTGTGCTCTTACTGATTGATTGGATTGATTGATTGATTGATTGATTGATTGATTTACCTACAGCTTTTTAAAATCCTGCTCTGGGAAAAAGACAGGGGTCCCAAGAACAGTTTGCAAATACTCGTAGCTGGGCAGTCCGTGCCCACAACAGGCTAACAAATCTAAAAACACACAACACAAAAGGAAAAGAGATTGGGGAGGGAAGAGGGGGAAAGCCAACTTGGGGATTCATTCTTAGCTCTTGGAGTGACCAGCCAGAATGGAAACTCTGCTGAGTTCAACTGGAAATGAGTGAAGGTGCAGGTTAAAGGTAAAAGTAAAGGGACCCCTGACCGTTTGGTCCAGTCGTGGACGACTCTGGGGTTGTGGCGCTCATCTCGCTTTACTGGCCGAGGGAGCCAGCATACAGCTTCCGGGTCATGTGGCCAGCAGGACTAAGCCGCTTCTGGCAAACCAGAGCAGCGCACGGAAACGCCATTTACCTTCCCGCCAGAGTGGCACCTATGTATCTACTTGCACTTTTACGTGCTTTCGAACTGCTAGGTTGGCAGGAGCAACGGGAGCTCACTCTGTCACGGAGATTCGAACCGCCGACCTTCTGATCGGCAAGTCCTAGGCTCTGTGGTTTAACCCACAGCGCCACCCGCGTCCCTGAAGGTGCAGGGAGCAGGAATAAAACTGGCAGATTAAAACCAGCCCAGGTAATGCAACTGCCTGGTCGCCTTTCTCAGGTGTGCATCCCCTCACCCCACCTCACCCAGTCCTCAATTTTCTTGCATTTCCTCCCAGGGAGACGTGCCAGGATGGGGGTGGGGGAAATAGGGAAGGACCCAAAGTTGTCTCCAAGGAGCAGGCAAAAATAGAAAGAGAAAGAGAAAGAAAGAAAGACTCTCTAGCTGATTTGAAGCCAAGAGAAAAAAAGTGTGAAGCAGCCATTGGCACCTCCTAGAAGATATGGCACTAAAAGATATACGTATGCATGGATGTATTAGAGTAGGCTAATGAAGCGTTGCCATCTCAGAAGCCGGAGTGGAACAAAATGCTGCAATTAGGAGATTATAAGGGGGGCGGGAGGCAGGATCAAGTCCTCAAAGTGGGTCAACTCGGGGAAAGAGAGAGATTGATTTGCAAGTGGCTAAGTGTAATCTTCCAGCTCACCACACAGAACTCATGCCTCACAGGAGGGAAAAAGGAGAAAGAGAGAGAGAGAAAGACGAGTGCAATTTCTCTGACTAACTAACCAGGGTTGCCTCGCCAGCAGAAATAGACCAGCCTGTCAATCTCCCGACCAAGAGGAGGGTCTTACAAGGCTATTAATAGGGTTTTAAACACACAGACACACACACCTACCTCTGAGCTCCTAATAGTCTAATCTTGTAAACAAAATTAGCTAAAACTGGCTGCTTTGGGGCTGGGAAGAGTTTGGAGACTACCAGAGACACGAAGAATGTCAGAAGAGCTTGGCTGCTGTTGGATCAGTCCAGGAGCCCGTCTAGTGGAGCCTCCTGTCCTCACAGTGGCCGACCAGATGCCCCAACGGGACGGGGCAGGATGCAAGCGCAACAGCAGCGCTCTCCACATTTCTGCCATACTTTCTGACGACAAAACCAACCATTCCTATGCATGCATCCCCAGATGGGTGGAAGCTGGGTCCCAGAAGGCAGGAAGAGAGGGAACTGCCTTATCCAGAATTACAGTTCTGGGTCTGTCTAGCTCAGTGGCCTGCAAAGGCTCTGGCAATATCCAGAGCCCCTATTAATACAGTGGATGCTCGGGTTACGAATGTGCAGAGCTATGTCTGCGCACAAGCAGGTTGCAATTTGGTGCTTCTGTGCATGCGCAAAGTGCAATTTAGCGCTTCTGTGCATGTGCGACCCCCAAAACCCGGAAGTAACCCGTTCCAGTACTTCCAGGTTTCGGCGGGTCTGTAACCTGAAAAAACGCAACCTGAAGCGTCTGTACCCCGAGGTATGACAGTACTGTTTTAAGTTGCTGGCCATCAGCACAATTCACGGAAGCAAATGCCAAGTTTTAACTGTGTGCTCTAGGATGCATTTCACAGCTGCGACGACACACAGCCAAGCATAAGAACATAGTAGCATAAGAAGAGCCTGGCTGCTGGATCAGGCCAGTGGCGCATCTAGTCCAGCACCCTCATCTCACAGTGGCAAAGCATGAGCCCCTTTTGCAAAGCCCAGGACCTGAACGCAAGAGAAAACTCCTGCGGGTTCCAGCAACTGGTATGCAGATGCACCGCAGAGAGGATGGACCCTGTGGCTTGTAGCCATCTACAGTCGTCTCCTCCGTGAATTTGCCTAGTCTTCTTTTAAAGAAAGCCTGTGGCAGCAGTGTTAGAAATTCACATATATAAGCCAGGCGCCAAACAGCTCCTTAAACCCAGGTTGCAGTTGCCAAAAAAGAACACTTAGCTGCCATTTTGGGGCCAGACGGCTCGGAAATCGTATTTTCCAATAGCACTTTTTGGTCCCTGAAATTCATTCTGATGGAGCAGATAGAATATATCACGAATAGAATTCTATAGGATGTGTTGCTAGTGTGCAAAAATGTTCCAGTTCCAAGGCTCCCCAGGCATGCACTTCCAGACGGTGGAGGCGTAAGGTGGCATCCTGGCATCTTCACTTGGTTGCAAGTGGCCGATAAAGGTAAAGGGACCCCTGACCATTAGGCCCAGTCGTGGCCGACTCTGGGGTTGCGGCGCTCATCTTGCTTTATTGGCCAAGGGAGCCAGTGTACAGCTTCCGGGTCATGTGGCCAGCATGACTAAGCCGCTTCTGGCGAACCAGAGCAGCGCACGGAAACGCCATTTACCTTCCCCCTGGAGCGGTACCTATTTATCTACTTGCACTTGCTTATGAACTGCTAGGTGGGCAGGAGCTGGGACCGAGCAACAGGAGCTCACCCCGTGGCAGGGATTCACACTGCTGACCTTCTGACCGGCAAGCCCAAGAGGTTTAGACCACAGCGCCACCCACAAAATGCGCCTGGCAAATGTCAAACGCTGTGTGGGAGTGGGAGGTGCGGAGTGGGGAAGGTGCTTGTGTGGTGCTATGGGGCCACCACTGGAAATAAAGACAAGATGGTGAGGAAAGCGGAGATCCTGGTCAGAGAACGTCACTGAACTTGCTTGGGTGGAGGGCAGAGAGAGGGGTGTGTGAAGGAAATAGCCTACAGTACACAAAGAGGTATGGAATCGGTGGGCCCACGCACTTTGCCTCTGGCTCCACCCACCACGGTCCTGTGTGGCCCCCCCACCACCAAAGGAACATGGCCCTGGGGCTGCAAAACGGATCCCTATTAGAATATTATTGCCCAGGTGACAGAGAGGGTTCCTCCATGTGTGGATGGGGCAATGGCTAGAAAGAGGACTATTTCCCCCTGAGGCCTCGGCCAGGAACCGAGAAAGTGAAGCCGCCATAGCAGCCAAGAAGCTTCTGTCCAACTCGGCTTGACATTCAGAGAGATAAAGCCGCCCCCTTCAGCACCACTGCCCTTGTCCAGACAGTTAATCTGATTTCCTGTGCGGGATGGACGTGGGCTGATTCCACTGTGGCGGAGACTGCTGCTTCCTGGGAAGGTTTAACTCCTGCAAGGGCAGAGAGAGCCTCAGCCCAATCGCTTGCTGTCCATCATCTGAGGGAGACTGGAGGAAGGAGGGGGACCCTCCTCCTCCTCCTCCTCCTCCATCATCCTACTGGCAGATTAAGCACCCATCGGCCACACATGGAGGGGATTCCGCCACCCCCTCGGTTGGAGAGCCTCTCTAAACCCCGCACCAAGTTACCGCAACTTTTAAACAGACAAGAGACACAGCTGTTTATTTCTCCTTCCACACAGGGGCACACTTTCTTGTTTTACAAAAAGTGCAGAACTGAACCCAGGGGCTGCTCTCCTACGGATGATTATAAAGGAGCCACTTTGCACATTAGACAATAATTAGCTAATACTAGCCACTCATTATCAGGGAAAGACAAACTCCTGACCAGTCGCCTAATGTTATGATGCTAAATTATCCTGTTGTTTTTTTAAGGCATCAAGCCTTCCCAAATCTGGTGACTTCCAGTTGTTGTTGCTGGACTCCCAACTCCCATCCTCCTCCTCCTCCTCCTCCCTGACCCCCTGCTCCAGCTGTCTGGGACTGATGGGATTTGGAGTCCCGCAACAGCTGGAGGACTCCATGTGGGCTACCTGCCCCCCGAATCAAACGGCTGCAACTCCAGCCATGTCAATTTCAACCTGGTGGTCCCCAGATCTTGCAAGCCATGCTGGCTGCTGGGGGCAAGTGCAACTTGCATTCCAGCAACATCTGGAGGGCTAAAGATGTTCTCCTTGCTCCCCGAAGAAAAGAAACATCTGTAATTGCCACGCCTCAGCACAAACCCTATCCGTGCAACCTTACAAGTGTGGTTTGCTGAGACCTGAGACCTTGCTTTCACCTCTTAAGCTGGTAAGATGCACATCAGGTTATGCAAATATACACAACGCTCAGGTCACAAATTCTATAGCCACTAAACTGGGAATGAGTGCCACTGAATTTAATGGGGCTCACTTTTGAACCAATCTATTTCAGATTGCATACTTACAAGACATGGGGGACAGGGATATAATGCAGATATATGGTATCTAGATAGATGCCCACTCGCTATCATGTGAATACTGGTTCATATAGTATTTTCAATTGTTATCATTCACTGCTGCTGTTTGTTTGTTGATGTCTTACGTGGCCTTTCCCATGAGGTCCCAGCGCAAGCTACAACTACATAAAAATCACAGAATTATAGAGTTGGAAGGGACCCCGAGGGTCATCTTGTCCAGCCCCCTGCAATGCAGGAATCTCAACTAAAGCATCCATGACAGATGGCCATCCAACCTCTGCTTAAAAACCTCCAAGGAAGGAGAGCCCACCACCTTCCAAGGGAGACCATTCCACTGTCGAACAGTTCTCACTGTTGGAAGTTCATAGAATCATAGAGTTGGAAGTGACCACAAGGGCCATTGAGTCCAACCCCCTGCCAAGCAGGAAACACCATCAGAGCACTCCTGACATATGGTTGTCAAGCCTCTGCTTCAAGACCTCCAAAGAAGGAGACTCCACCACATTCCTTGGCAGCAAATTCCACTGTCGAACAGCTCTTACTGTCAGGAAGTTCTTCCTAATGTTTAGGTGGAATCTTCTTTCTTGTAGTTTGGATCCATTGCTCCATGTCCGCTTCTCTGGAGCAGCAGAAAACAACCTTTCTCCCTCCTCTATGTGACATCCTTTTATATATTTGAACATGGCTATCATATCACCCCTTAACCTCCTCTTCTCCAGGCTAAACATGCCCAGCTCCCTTAGCCGTTCCTCATAAGGCATCGTTTCCAGGCCTTTGACCATTTTGGTTGCCCTCCTCTGGACACGTTCCAGTTTGTCCGTGTCCTTCTTGAACTGTGGTGCCCAGAACTGGACACAGTACTCTTCCTGATGTTTAGTCAGAATCTCCTTTCTCCATCGCTTCGGGTCCTACCCTCCAGAGCAGGAGAAAACAAGCTTGCTCCATCTTCCATGCCACAGCCCTTTAGATATTTGAAGGTGGCTACCATATCTCCCCTCAGTCTCCTTTTCCCCAGGCTAAGCATACCCAACTCCTCCAACCATTCCTCATGAGGCTTGGTTTCCAGATCCTTGATCATCTTGGTCCCCCTCCTCTGCAAACATTCCAGCTTGTTCATATCCTTCTTAAATTGCAGGGCACAGAAGTGGACATGGAACTCCAGGCGTGGTCTGACCAAGGCAGAACAGGGTGGCACTATTCCTCCCCTTGGTCTGGACAATATACTTCTGCTGATGCAGCCTGGAATTGCATTAGCTTTTATTTGCTGTTGACTCATGCTAAGCTTGTGGTCCACAAAGACTCCTAGACCCTTTTCACATGTAAGCCAGGTGTCCCCATCTTATATTTGTGCAGCTGGTTATTCCTGACGAAATGTAGACTCTTACATTTGTCCCTACTGAAATCCATTTTGTTAGTTTGGACCATGTTCTTCTATCTGTTAAGGTCAATTTGAATCCCAATTCTGTCTTATGTGGCGTTAGCTAGTTTTGAGTCATCTGCAAATGTGATGAGCATCCCCTCAATTCCTTCATCCAAATCATTTATAAAGACGCTGAACAACAATGGGCCCAGGACAGAACCCTGCAGAACATTTTCCCAGGATAACAATGAGCCATTAATGAGCACTCTTTGGGTTTGGTCCGTCAACCAGCTACAAATCCACCTAACAGTTACCTCCTCCAGCCCACATTTTACTAGCTTCTCCGCAAGAATATTATGGAGGACTTTAACCTTACTGAAATCAAGATACACTACGTCCACAGCATTCCCCTTATCCACCAAGCTTGTAACTCTATCAAAAACAGGAATGAGATTCGTCGGGCATGACTTGCTGATGAGAAACCCATTCTGGGTCTTAGTCATCACAGCATCCTTTTCTAAGTGCTCATAGACGGCAACTGTTGAATTATCTGTTTTAGGACCTTTCCTGGGATTGATGTCTAGCTCACCAGTTGGTAGTCACCATATTTTTCGCTCTATAGGACGCACCCAACCATAAGACACACCTTGTTTTCGAGGGGGAGAACAAGGGGAAAAAAATTCTCCCCTTCTCTGCGCAGCGCCCCTTCAGCGAAGCACCAGGAGAAATGGAGCCCCTTCCATTTCTCCTCCAGCTGAAAGGGTGCTGCGTCTTAGCTGAAGGGGCACCTACCCTTCAGCGAAAGGAACCCGAAGCCTCCGGAGCACAGCGGGAGCTCCCTCTGCGCTCCGGAGGCTTCAGGCAGCTATCGCTGAAGCCAAGGTGCCTGCATTCGCTCCATAAGACACACACACATTTCCCCTTAATTTTTGGAGGGGGAAATGTGCGTCTTATAGAGCGAAAAATATGGTGCCTGGGTGTTCTCCCCCCCCTTTTGAAGATGGGAACAATATTTGCCTACCTCCAGTCTGCAGGAACCTCACCTGTTCTCCAAGAATTCTCAAAGATTATAGACGAAGGCTCTGAGATTACACCCGCAACCTCCTTTAGATTAAAATCAGTGAAAATGCTTAAAATATCAGAAGAATAGGGTGGGTCAAAGGCCAGGGTAAAAAGAACATTATGTTATTATTTCAACGGAATAGTACAAAATGCTGCAGCAGAACTGCTGGCAGGAGGAGTCAGGAGTCTGCCAGGGGATATGGATGACTCCACCTCTGCTCTAAGATCTGCAGTCTCCGATGATTCGTTACCGATATATATTTTTCCCAACAAGTGATTTATTAAATGCTCTAAATGGAAATGAACGAATGATTTCATTTCTATACCCCTCTATAAAGAAAAAAATCTCAAAAGTGGTTTACAACTTATTAAAACATGAAACAATCCAGAATATAACAAAGTCAAGTACATTTTGCTTTCCCCATATTTATTTATTTACCTACTTACTTTATATAGCTGCCCGTAGCAGAAGTACTGCGGGAAGCCAGTGTGGTGAGGTAGTTAAGAGTGCAGGACCAGGACCTGGGAGATCACGGTCCAAGTCCCCTCTCATAAAATATTATTACTATTATTATTATTTCATTGTAAAAAATTTTTGCCACCTAGACATTCTGTATGGCAACCATAACCCAGGTTTAAGGTGTCATTTGGTGATTAGCTTCTATGTCTGTGTTTCTAGCACTGCTAATTCTAGAGGAAACATCTCCATCTAAGGCCCAAGACTGGGCTGATGAGAGCAAGAGGTATCTGGTGTTTCCAGTCTCAAAGACAGAGCAAGGAATTTAGCCAGGGTTAAGGAGGGTGGTGCTGTGGGTTAAACCACAGAGCCTAGGACTTGCTGATCAGAAGGTCGGCGGTTTGAATTCCCATGACAGGGTGAGCTCCCGTTGCTCGGTCCCTGCTCCTGCCCACCTAGCAGTTCGAAAGCACATCAAAGTGCAAGTAGATAAATAGGTACTGCTCCGGCGGGAAGCTAAACAGCGTTTCCGTGCGCTGCTCTGGTTTGCCAGAAGCGGCTTAGTCATGCTGGCCACATGACCTGGAAGCTGTACGCCGGCTCCCTCGGCCAATAAAGAGAGATGAGCGCCACAACCCCAGAGTCGTCTGCGACTGGACCTAACGGTCAGGTGTCCCTTTACCTTTAAGGAGGGCCACATATAATAATTAAGTAGGTGGCTCCTCCACTCCCCCCCCAAAAAAACCCCCACACACCCATAGGATTCTTCTAGTTGCTGGAAACCAAAGGCAGACAGCTCTTGTGCACGCATCCTGCTTGAAAGATTCCCACAGGCATCTTATTGGCCACAGGATGCTGGACGAGATGGGCCCCATTTAGCCTGATGAAGTAGACTCTGCTTATGTTCTTATGAACATAAAGGTAAAGGGACCCCTGACCGTTAGGTCCAGTCGTGGTCGACTCTGGGGTTTCAGCGCTCATCTCGCTTTATTGGCTGAGGGAGCCGGCGTACAGCTTCCTTCTGGGTCATGTGGCTAGCAGGACTAAGCCGCTTCTGGCGAACCAGAGCAGCACACGGAAACGCCGTTTACCTTCCCGCCGGAGTGGTACCTATTTATCTACTTGCACTTTGACGTGCTTTCAAAGTGCTAGGTTGGCAGGAGCAGGGACCGAGCAACGGGAGCTCACCCTGTCGCGGGGATTCGAACCGCCGACCTTCTGATCGGCAAGTCCAAGGCTCTGTGGTTTAGACCACAGAGCCAGGAAGCTGCTTTTTCCAAGTCCCTCAATCTCAGCATTGTGCTCACTGACTGGCACTGACTCTCCAAGGTTTCAGGCAGGAGTTTTACACAGCCCTCCCTGAAGATGCCATTAGGGGCTGAAGCTGAGACCTTCTGGAAGCAAAGCAGACGCTCTACCTACCACTGAGTTATGACCCTTTCCCCTGGAGGATAAATACTACTGGAGAATACATAATTGGGATTATCATCGCTCTTCACAGACATGTTAATCCTCAGATCAGCTACCAAAGCAGAAGGGAAGCGCAGGATGCGTCCTTCTGCCATTGGTCAAGGACTAGCGGCCCATGGGGGACTGCGCCCACTGTCTCCCAGGAAAAAAGCAAAGGGGAGACCAACCTAGCCCTCTCCTTCAGCCAGAGAAGGAGTTTGCCTCTCCATTTCATGTGAGAAAAGACATGTACCACCTGTCCTCAGACCATGGAGAAGGAAGCCTGCTGCTCTCATCATGTCCAATGGGATGAGGATTAGTGTATACTGTCCTCGGGTCCAGAATTGGACCATTTCGATTGGATATTCCCTGCCAATGTAGACAGATTCCTCCGAGCTGGAAGGCCCACCACTTGCCCCCTTGACCCGTGCCCGTCCTGGCTGATTAGAGCGTGGCCAGACGAGGTGCAGACCCCCCTGGGTGAGATCATCAACTGGTCCCTTGGCACGGGGACTTTCCCAGGGGAGTTGAAGGAAGCAGCGGTGCGTCCACTCTTAAGAAAACATCTCTAGATCCTTTAGATCTAGCCAATTACCGCCCGGTTTTGAATCTTCCGTAGCCGGGTAAGGTAATTGAGAGAGCGGTTGCCTAACAGCTTGGTAGGTTTCTGGAGGAAACATCGGCTCTGGATCCATTTCGGTCCGGCTTTCAACCTGGTTATGGGACCGGTCTGACCCTTATGTTTCCCTCCCCTTATGGTTTTGATTTATGGGCTACTACTAAAATAAGGCTGCGTTTTAAATTGTATTTTAACCCGTATTTTAATTAACTGTTGTTGTTGTTTTTTGTCCCGTCCCCCCCATTATGTTTTATTGTAATTTTATTGGTGTTAAGCTGCCCTGAGCCTAGTTCTGCCCGGGGTATAAATAAAAATTTATTTTTTAAAATTATTATTAGACATTGTTACATACAATCTGCAATTAGGTACAAATGTTTTACTGTAAGTTTTACAATATTGTTAAATTATGTTGCACACTGATTTGTTACGTTGTGATGAAAAATCAACATACAAATCCTTTTTCAAAATAAAACATAATTTTAAAAATCTATTATATAGCTGCATGGAACTCCTTCCTCAAACAGACGGGTTTAAGGCAAGGTGGATATCTCAGAGGGTACTTGGCACTGCAAACTGCTTTCTGGCTTCAAGGGAAGTCATAGTACCACAGGCGTAACCATGGGGGGGGGAGGGAGGGGCAGCTGCCCCCCCATCAAGTAAATAAACGAAATACTTAACTGACCAATCATGTCACAGATAGCTGGGTTCTGCTCCCTCCCCCAACAGAAGGCCTTGCTGCGTCCATGCATGGTACCACTCTATCCTGCCTTGGCCAGACTCCACCTGGAGTCCTGCGTCCAGTTCTGGGGCCCCCCTGTGTAATGATATTGAGAAGCTGGAGTGTGTGCAGAGGGGGGCGACCAAGATGATCAAGGGTTTGGAAACCAAGCCTGATGAGGAACAGCTGGAGTTGGGTATGCTCAGCCTTAGAAGACCAAGAGAGGACATGACAGCCATCTTCAAATATCGGAAGGGTTGTGAGGTGGAAGATGGGGCAAACTTGTTTTCTGCTGCTCCAGAGAGAAGGACCCGAAGCAATACATTCAAGATACAAGAAAGACAATAGGAAGAACTTTCTGACAGGAAGAGCAGTTTGACAGTGGAAAGGATGACCTAGGAAGATGAAATCTCCATCCCTGTAAGTTTTGAAGCAGAGGTTGGGTGTTTACCAGCTCCATCTGGTACGCAGGATGAGACCCCTTCTGCCTGCAGACTGCCTGCCCAGAGTGCTGCATGCTCTGGTTATCTCCCGCTTGGACTACTGCAATGCACTCTACGTGGGGCTACCTTGGAAGGTGACCCGGAAACTACAACTAATCCAGAATGTGGCAGCTGGAGTGGTGACTGGGAGCGGCCGCCGAGACCACATAACACTGGTCTTGAAAGACCTACACTGACTCCCTGTACGTTTCCGAGCACAATTCAAAGTGTTGGTGCTGACCTTGAAAGCCCTAAACAACCTCAGCCCAGTATACCTGAAGGAGCGTCTCCACCCCCCATCGTTCAGCCCGGACACTGAGGTCCAGCGCCGAGGGCCTTCTTGGTCCACCCTGTGGAATGCCCTCCCACCAGATGTCAAAGAAATAAACAACTATCTGACTTTTAGAAGACATCTGAAGGCAGCCCTGTTGAGGGAAGCTTTTAACGTTTGATGCATTACTGCATTTTAATATTTTGTTGGAATCCGCCCAAAGTGGCTGGGATATAAATTATTATTATTATTATTATTATTATTATTATTATTATTATTATTATTATCTGTCAGGGATGCTTTAGCTGCAATTCCTGCATAGCAGACATTTGGACAAGTTGATCCTTAGGGTCTCTTCCAACTCTAGAATCCTATGATTTCTTGCACCGTCCCTTTTGCTGCTGACTTTGCAGTGCTGATGTGACTTAACCACATCTTTTAACGTGACTCACTGCTGTAAAAAAAAAACCATGGAAAAGCAGGGTGCAGAATATTTGAAATAGAAGATATGGATCTGCAAACACTTCCGCCTCCCGTTTGTCCACACAGACCAACATCAGGTGGGTGTGGAAGAAGAGGGGAAAGTAGAAGGCAAATCCCCAAACCCCCTCGCCCTACTCAGAAAAAGGCCTTCATGCCTTCCCACTCCTAAGGCATTACAGCGTCACAGGCCAGGCATGGGGAACCTCCGGCCCACAGGTAAAGTTTGGCCCAGCTCCTCCCAGACAGTGTCCACCTATCCCACACCTGAGGTGAGGTGTGGCTGGATCCATGGGGAATCCAACTTCACAGCAGAAAGCAGGCCTGAAGACCCATCAGATGTCACCGTGACCATCAGTGAACAGGCGGGCAGCCTAGGAGGCCCATCAAACATGGCCCACGAGGCTGCCGGTCTGATTAAGGTCCCCACCCCGCCAAAGGCAAACAGACGTCCACAAAGAAATGTGCTAGTAACGTCACCACCAGTGACCATCAGATGCACTTTATGCTTCAGAATTACAGTTACAAGAACATAAGAAGAGCCTGCTGGATCAGGCCAAAGTGGACCCATCCAGTCCAGCCTCCTGTTCTCACGGTGGCCTCAGCCCAGTATACCTGAAGGAGCATCTCCACCCCCATCGTTCTCCCCGGACACTGAGGTCCAGTGCAGAGGGTCTTCTGGCGGTTCCCTCCCTGCGAGAAGCCAAGCTACAGGGAACCAGGCAGATGGCCTTCTCGGTGGTGGCACCCACCCTGTGGAACACCCTCCCACCAGATGTCCAAGAGAACAACAACTGCCAGACTTTTAGAAGACATCTGAAGGCAGCCCTCTTTAGGGAGGCTTTTAATGTTTAATAGGTTAGTGTATTTTAATATTCTGTTGGAAGCCGCCCAGAGTGGCTGGGGAAACCCAGCCAGATGGGTGGGGGTATAAATAATAAATTATTATAATATTATTATTATAACCAGATGCCCATCGTGGGAAGCCCACGAGCAGGACACGAGCCTTCCTTTCCCCTTCAGCTATTCATTTGTGGGGGATCTTTCGGCCATGGTGGCGGGGGCGGGATTTATACGCTCATTGTCCGCCTATCCCGATTTTCCTCTTGCCAAGATCCGGGGAATCCAAGAACCACCTTGAAACACAACGCAACCATCACAAAACAACAGCTAACATTATGACAAATCAGTTTGTCAAAAATATTTATCACTAGCTGCTCAAAGCCTGTTGGAATAAATACGCTTTAATATCCTGAACGTTGACAAAATGGGAAAGGGGAACAACTGAACCTCAGACGGAAGCGGGTTTCACAAGTGGGGGGGCCTCCACAGAGAAAGCCCTGCCCCACACCACAGGCCTCACTCACGGGAAAAACCTCCATATAGATCGAGAAGCAACGACAGGAAGGTATTGGGGGAGGCGTCCCAGGAAGTATGTGGGTCCCAGCTCCGATTTCATTTGTACCAACATCTTAAATGAGGCCAGGCAGTTAACTTGCCACAGGCGACAGAGGAGCTTTGCGCACCTGCATCAGACCAGTGCTGTCTAGTCCAGCATCCTGCTTCTCACAGGTGTCTCCAGGAAGCCAGGAGGGGGTGAGGGAAAACACCAGACGGGCTTCAGAAGTAGATTGCCCCTGGATGTGGACGTTTCAACACAGCCATCACACTGATGGACCCGTCTTCTGTGAATTGCCCCCGTTTGTAAACCCAGGCCCATTAATTCCAGCTACTGCTGATGGAATCAGACATTGCTTGGTCGTGGTTGATGGGTTCACATCACCGGCCACACGATGTTGTTTAGGGTGGTGACAACCAGGTTGTTGCAACTCCTTTGGCGCATACATGGGATCACACCAGGGTGCTGCTTCGTCAATGAGGTTTATCACAAAGTGGGCCCTACGTGGGATGTTTGGGCGTTCCAGACTCTCTACCTCCAGGCTGGATAGTTCCCACACTACTGACCTACCTGCCAGGGAATCCTTGTGTATTGTTAAGAATTCTGTGGGGTGCTCTATGGAGCACACTTAGTCCATGCAGAGCCCTGCCCACCTGGACCTCAACATAGGTAAAGGTAAAGGGAACCCTGACCATTAGGTCCAGTCGGGGCCGACTCTGGAGTTGCGGCGCTCATCGCACTTTATTGGCTGAGGGAGCCAGCGTACAGCTTCTGGGTCATGAGGCCAGCATGACTAAGCCGCTTCTGGCGAACCAGAGCAGTGCATGGAAATGCCGTTTACCTTCCCGCCGGAGTGGTACCTATTTCTCTACTTGCACTTTGACGTGCTTTCGAACTGCTAGCTTGGCAGGAGCAGGGACCGAGGAACGGGAGCTCACCTCATCATGGGGATTCGAACCACCAACCTTCTGATCGGCAAGTCCTAGGCTCTGTGGAGCGCCACCTGCATCCCATGTGGATCTCAACATAACCCCAAGTGACTCAACAGGGCACCCCAGAACACACTCTGTGTTCAGCTATGGCACCCACATTATGCAGCAGGAGGTGCCCTCAAGATATTGGAAATACAATTCTCATCGGCTGGTGCTGATGGGAGTTGCAGTCTGGAGGGACACCACCACCGCCCGCCTTGGAATAGCGAGTAGATAGGTCACAGAAGACAGGCTCTTCTTGATCTGCCCATCTCTAGACACCTCCCAGAATTCCCTGGCACCAAGTTTGAAAACCACCATAGCCTCCATGGACCAAACAAACAGAGGAAACCGGAATGCAAGGGCTGGGGGAATGGGACAACTCGAATAAAGTTCAGCTGCTTCAAGGCACTGAAGGATCAACCCCAATGAATCTGCAATAGAGGCAGAGAAAGAGAAAGCCAGACAGGGCATTCCCCCCTCGGCAGGGCCAAGTCGCATGACCATTACCAGCGTCTTGAGCGAAGGCCAACCCACCAGCCATCTGGGCTCCGGCCATCCTTCCTTCCCCCGCACGGGCTTACGTTCACCCATTCATAAATCGACCAGCAGCCACCGAACCTCAACCACAAGGAAGGCGACGTTGAGCAAACCCAGCACCACCACTAACCCCCCCCCCAAAAAAAACCCCAACCACCATCACCTACCTGTCCAGTGCAGTCTGAGGTGGCCTCATGTTCATGGCTTGCGGTCAAATCCAGCACACCAGGGGGCTCACCCTGGGTCTTTGGCTGCCTGGGTGCGGGAGGTGGGGGGCGTCGTTTTCTTCCTGGCGAAAATGATTTCCGCTGCAAGTCTTCCTTCCCCCTCCCCAGGAAGAGAGAGACAAGAAGGGAAAAGTGATTTCTCCTCCTGCAGTCAAGAGCCCGGGTTCTGCCAGTCCATCACCTCCCGGGGTTTGTATTTTCCAGGCATCGTCCCCCAGCCCTTGCAGGACCTGAGTCTTCTTATTCTTTTTCCTCCTCTTCTTCTTCTTCTTGACGACTCTCCTTTTCAAATTAACTCTCCCACTCTATCTCCCCCCCAAAAAAACTTTTTTCAAGGTTATGAACGGGATCGGAAGAGCCAACTGGAACAGAGGCAGAGGTTCCCATCCAAATATTAAAGTCTTAACTGCAAAACACAGATCAAAACATCCTTATAATCCAGTTTTACCAGCTGTTCTTCTGTTTGCAGCGAGAGAGAGAGAGACACACACAACACAGACGGAATAAAATATCGGGCTTTTACGCTGCGGCCTTTTCTCTTTAAGTAGCAGAAAGAGAGAGAGAGAGAGAGAGAGAGAGAGAGAGAGAGAGATGAGACCAACTTATCCTCTCAAATCAGTTGCTTTTCTCTTTCCTGCGCTTCGGTTTCCTGCTCCTCAGAATCTTGAAAAAATAAATTAAAAATGTGCAGTGCCAACGTCCAGTTCGATCATTTAAATAAAAAAAGGGGGTTCTTAATTATTTCTTGGGGGAAAACACAGGGGATATACATCTATGCATGTATACATATGTATACATATACACACACATATCCCATAACACAAAGCTGTCGTGCAGAGAGAGGGGAATAAATTAAGTCAAGAAATAGACACACAAACCCAGAATGTGGCATGGGGGAGGGGGCGCTGGAAGGGAGGGGAGGGGAGGGCAAGGGGTGGGGAAGGGGAGCTTTGGGGTCCTTGTTGTGAAGAAGCCTCCTGGCAAAAAAAGAAAGGAAAAGGAAAATGTCCTCCGAAGTTGTTTTCTCCTCGCCTCCTCTCTACCTCTCGCCCAGCAGCTTCCCTCGGAAGGGCAGCAGCCTCGCTGTGCAGGTCCCGAGACGCGGCTCCAGAAATGAATGGGCGAAGAAGGGACCCTCCATGGAAGAGGCGGGCGGGCGGGCGGGCGCGTCCCCTTTCCTCTCCTCCTTCTTCTTTTTCCTTCTCCTCCTCCTCCTCAGTCCTCTGGATCTTTGCAGGGCAAGAGGAAGGACAAACACATCAGCCCGGAGGGGGGGGGAGGCGGCGGCTGCACGCGAAGCCCCCTCCTTGCACCAGCCACCATCTCTGCCTCTGCCTTTGCAGCAGCAGCAGCGCCTCCTCTTTTTCCTACCCCTGGAGGGGGAATTCTCCCCCTGCCCTCTCGGTGCAATGGCCTAGAAACACCCCCCCCCCCTTTGCAAGCCCTGCCTGCCTCCCCAGGGCCGTATTCCTGCTACCACTACTTTAAAAAGAGAGAGAAACCACCACCCTTTGGCTGCGCTTCCTCCGGCGAGGTTTTTCCTGCCTTTTCTCCCCGGGAAGGCGAGGCCTAGTTGCAGACCTCCGAGCCCCAGCCTTTCCCAGCCCCGCTTCCCCACCCCTCTCGGGAGGAGGCAGCCCTGCCCAGCCTCCCCCCCCCCGGCCCCAAACAAGAGGGAGGGGCGGCAGGGAAGGAGGGAAGGAGGAAGGGGAGGAAGGAAGGAAGGAGGGCGCAGAGCGCAAAAGGGAAAGCAATGGGGGCGCAGCAGCAGCAGCCAGGGCGCAGGCGACCTCTCCTCCCTCCCTGGGCTCCTTGCCTCTCCTTCCTCTTCCTCCTCCTCCTCCTCCTTCTCCTTCTCCTTTTCCTTCCAGCTCAAGGCTGCTGCTGCTGCAAGGAGGGGGGGGCACGGACGGAAAGGCTCCCCGGCTTAAGCTTCGCCCTCCCTCCGTCTCCTTCCCAGCTAATCCCTCCCCTCTCTGCCTCCTTCTCCTCTCCTGCAGGAGGGATCCTTCTGCAGCAGGTGGGAGGGGGGAGGAAGAGGAGGAGAGACCCCCCCCTTCATCATCCTCATCATCAATAACAACATTAGGGTCAATGCAATGGCTTTTCTGTGCATGCACTGGGCAGCCTGTGGCGCTGCTTTTTGCAAAGCCTGCCATGGATTCTTCATTCGTGGGTTAATGATTAATCCTCAATAGTCCCGGTCTCCTTCCTGCATCGTCATGAAGGCTATTATTTATTGTGTTAACAGACACAGCTGTCAACTTTTCCCAAGGGAAATTCCCTTACCCCGGATAGGATTCCTCGCAAGGGGAAAGTGGACAGCTATGTTAATAGACTGTAGATTTGGAAGAGGGTCAAAGGGGCATCTAGTCCAACCCGCTCCTGCAGCGCAGGAAAATCCCACAGAAGCAATCCCGGAGCCATAGCTGTCAACTTTGCCCTTTTCTTGCGAGGAATCCTATTCGGAATATGGGGATTTCCCTTAAAAAAGGGAAAACGTGGACAGCTATGTCCCGGACCCCGGCACTCGGCTGCACTAAGGTCAACAACAATAACAATGTTTTCGTTGTCGTCCCTGCATTTATTAGGGATGGATCTGGCCTGATATCAGCGCACAAGATCAGATTCCCAAATGTCAGGTCTTTTCCAAGAAGGGGAGGCAAGGAATGGCTGGCTGGACAAAGTGGCTGCCCTGGCACGATTATGTATAATAACTGGGTTTATTATTATTATTATTATTATTATTATTATTATTATTATTATTATTATTATTATTAATAATCTGCCCTTCACTCACAGGTCCCAGGGCAGGTTACAACCATTTAAAATTCAGAACTGAAAACAGGTAAAACAGTCACAGTGATAACCCTCAATCCCCCTAGCTGGGTCTACTCAGAAGTAAGTCCCAACCAGTTCAGTGGGGAATGGTAGGGGGAATGTGATTGCAACCTAATACCAGTGCATTTGGGGAGGGGGGACAATGGCACATACCTCTAAACATTTTGTAAATCTTTGTACTTTTGTCCATTTACTGTATTAATTTTTCCCAATCTGAACTATAAAATGGTGATTTTCTGGAGACAAAATGAGAGCACCCCTAAACATTTTTTTTAAGGAAAAAGCACTGCCTAATACTATTACTCATCCATCACCACATATACACAGAGAAAAGATGTGACTATTACATAGACATCTGCCTTTTTGTGAATCGTCCACAAATAAACGTTGTTGCCACCTTTACAATTACTTCAAGGATATCACCTCGGACTCCTGCAATTTGGTAAAGCATCCACAAATAAAACTATTATTACGATTGCTCCTATTGCTTCAAGGTTAGCGCCTCAGTCTCCTGTTATTTTGTAAAACATCCATAAATGAAATTATCTTATTATTCTTATTATTCCATGTCCCGAGATCCATGGGCCAGAGCCCCGTTTCAAAAAAAAAAAAGGTTCCCTGCCTTCATGAGCTTACAGTTTTGCTATGTGACAGGGAGGAGAAAAGTTTGGGAAGAGTTTGAGGTGGATGAAATGTCCTTTATTCCTGTTATTTCGGCAGCCCTGTCAATTTCCCTCCCCAATGAGGGGTGGTCTGGCTTGATCCCTTGATCCCTCGCCCTCTGAGCATGCACAGAGTGCCTCTCCTGCCCATCTCTGCTCCGACTGCAGTGGCGTAGCGTGGGGGGTGCAGGGGGGCCAGCCGCAACATCTGGGGGTTAGGGTTAGGGGGCGCAAATTACTTTCCTTGCCCCGGGTGCTGACAACCCACGCTACGCCACTGTCCGACCGGTTATATTATTTTCACCTGAATCCAGAGACTTCAGGCTCTCAGCATCATCCGCCACAACTCATTTTAACTTTTTGCAAGTCTTAAATGGTTATTCATTCTTCTTATTCGTAATTTAATTTTTTTTTTTGTAAGCTGCTTTCAGGGTTTGGGGTTTGTTTTCGATCAAGCAATGTATAAATCTTTTGAAATAAGAATACCATAAGAACAGGAATAATTCAGTTGACCCCTCATCCCTAAAACATGAGCACTGAGGTGACTGAATTGAGGGGGTGGGCAAATATAATTGAGGGGAGAAACAGAGTTTTTGTCAAAAAAGTCACCCATATACCCCTCCGGTATAGCATTAATCTTATTATATTCCATTTCTCACCCGCCCTTCACCATGAGGTCTGGAAAGGGCGGGTCAAAACAGCTTTTAAAATACATTATTAAAATACACTATTCAAGAGATTAGAAAAGACCCTAAAATAGGAGATGGTGGAAGAAAATTGGAAAATTTAAAGTTTATATATAGAAATATTGTAAAATTAATGAGTGATAGAAAAATGGTGGAATGATATTTTATGGCCTTAGCAGAAATGTTATAAGGAGTTAAGCATATATAAGTATTTTAGTTTTAATGGAAAATAAGGTTAAAAAATATGTTATCTATAATATGATAAAAATTAGAGAAAGATGGAAAGGGTTTGCTGAAACAATTAACAGAAGTGGAATACAAAAAGGGAGGTGAGAGGAGGTCGAGGAAACAAGGGAATGAAAGATAGAGTATGGAAAAGATGTGATGTATGTTTTTAAAATTGTTTTTGTTTTTTTCCTTTTAGGCTTAGGGACTGGGTTTTGTTTAGTTTAGTTTAATGTGTTTAATGGGTTTAGGTTGTGTTTTGTACTGTCTATATATTGTATTGTATTGTCTTTTTTTTCTTTTTTCTTTTCTGTTCTGTTCTTTTCTTTTCCTTTTTTGTAATCCTTAAAAGCAATAAATATTATTTTTAAAAAAGACCCTAAAATATCTCTTATGGGGTGTCAAATGTCTGGGGAGGGGAAGTGGGTCTCTTCAGCAAGGCAGTTTCTGCCCCCCAGAAATGCCCCAATCCTGCTCCAGCCCCAGCCTCATGGCCGCCCCAGTCCCCTCGGGGACAGCCTAAGGACAGGGTCGGCCCCAAGACACTTTGGGTTGCCCGAGGCAAAGGAAAATATATCCCCACCAAAAAAAAACACACACCACCCCCAGCATTCCCTTCTACTCTTTTTAAAAATTTGCATTTTATTTATTTGTTAACATTCTTATATTACAACAGTGAACGTTGTCATATTACATTACGGAACTTACTATACTATAATATAATTTCGAACATGTATACAAAAATTATATACAAATTTTATATACCTAGAAAGAAAATGAAACAATCTTATTGCAAGCTTTTCATTTCCTTGTGAATCGCCCACCGCCTATTATTATTATTAATATTAATATTATATGTATTAATATTGTGGCAGGGACACGAGGCGCCTTACAGCTGAAATAGAAACAGCTGAAAACAAGGGAGGGTGATAAGCAATCAGGTGGTTTTTTTAAAATTAAACAAATGTGGTGAGGTGAGAATATTCTCGAGAATGAAAATAATCTCGAGAATATTCTCTGCTAGAAAATTCTCTGGGGAATATTCTCCACAAACTGTTACTTAAAGCCTATTTTTTAAATAAACGTCTTTCTTGTGACAATTTATAAGTTATAATTTAAATACGTTGTGTGTTGCCTTACTTGTCTAAACAGATAGTAATTGGCATTTCTGATGTTATGTAACTTGTCATTACTGATTATTTGTGTTTTATTTTCTGGAAATAACAGCATTTGTTTTAAACTTTATATTGATTTTATTAGTGTTGCACTGGAAATACTGTACCATGTAGATATGCTTATTAAAGAACATACTCAAGTAGCGGACCTGAGGGTTTTTTTTATATTCCTTTTACTTTAAAAGCTACATTTCATACATACACAATATAATTAGAATTCAAAGTTGATGGTAAATATACAGTTAGTGACAGGCTTAATGATTAACACGAGTCATTCATGCTGAATTTTCAAGTTTGGTGCAAAAAATCAAAGAATATGAATTCAATGCATTGCCCTATTGAAGAAAAGTACCTGTACAGTTTTTGGTTGCCATCTGAACAAGTTTACCCATGAATAAACATGTATATTAGCTAATTATATCGCTTTCAATTTATATCATTTTCAATGCATTAAAAGGAATATTCTCCTATTTTAAATGAAAATTCTCTAATATTCTCATTAATCGAGAGTATTCTCGAGAATATTCTCCCAAAGATTATTCTCGAGAATTTAGCATCTCTTGTCCCCCGACACCTGTCTGACCCCTCTGTGTCTGCCGCCTGAGGCAGTCACCTCACCCTACTGCCTAATGGCCGGGCCGGCCAGGCCTAAGGGAAGCCTTTCCTTGGCCCAATTCTCCCTGTTTCCCATGAGGGACTTCCATTGCTCTTCTGCCCAATATCTTCTCTGGGTTGGTGGGGTTCACACGTCAGGTTTTTTTAATGTGTTACAAGTGTGAGTCGCTAGGCGTGTAATTCTTTGGGGAAAGGCTGTTCTCCAACTGGAGCGCTCACAGGCCAGTGTTTCCCAGTTGTCTGTGTTTATACTACATTTTTTTTTAGATTCGCCTTGAGAGAGTCTTTAAACCTCTTTCGTTGACCACCAGCATTACACTTTCCGTTTTTAAGTTCGGAATAGAGTAGTTGCTTTTGTACTTTTGTACTAGAGTATGTGTGTGAAAGGGACATGGGTGGTGCTGTGGGCTAAACTACTGAGCCTCTTGGGCTTGCCGATCAGAAGGTCGGCAGTTCAAATCCCCGTGATGGGGTGAGCTCCCGTTGCTCGGTCCCTGCTCCTGCCAACCTAGCAGTCCGAAAGCACACCAGTGCAAGTAGATAAATAGGTACAGCTCTGGCGGGAAGGTAAACAGCGTTTCCATGCGCTGCTCTGGTTCACCAGAAGCGGCTTAGTCATGCTGGGCACATGACCTGGAAGCTGTACGCCGGCTCCCAAGGCCAATAAAGCGAGATGAGCACTGCAACCCCAGAGTCGGCCACGACTGGACCTAACGGTCAGGGGTCCCTTTACCTTTTACAAGGATAACTGCTATCTTTCATAATTGGTTCTCAGTTGAAATGGAATTTTCACCCCCCTTTTTTTGCAGGTATAAACAGCTACTTTTGTATTAGAGTGGGGGGGGGGGGAACCCGTGGCCCCAAGGGCTAGGGATGTGGCCCTTTAAACCTCTCTCTCTGGCCCTCCAAACTCTCCCCACAATGCACCTCTCCTTGTCCCTGCTTTGTACCCTCCTTTGGTGTTTTATCCTGGCCTGAATTGTGACCTTGAACTCTCATAATGCCTCTTGAACATAGATCATAGAATTGGAACTGTTTGCCTGGATGGAGAATAGAGGTGTAGGGTGTGTGTGTGTGTGTGTGTGTGTGTTCCCTGCCTGAAAGCCTTTGGTCTGGAATCCTGGAAGCTTTGCTGTCATGTTTGTGGCCGTTTCATGTCTACCTCCCATCTCTCGCTTTCTCCTATGGCCTTGCCAATCACTCTCTTGCCTGTTCCTTACCCACCTTTGCAACAGACCAGCCAGTAAAAAGCACCTTCACCTGCCCAGGTAAGACAGGAGCAGCCAGGATGCAGGATTCTATGCGGTGGGGAAGACTCTCAGCAGTGATGAGGTGACTTCTGCAAAAAGACAGCAGCTGCATCTCTTCTAAAAAAACCCTACAGTATTGATAGCCGCTCTTCCAAGAGGCAAGGCAGAAAACAGGCACATCTGCCTTATACTGACTTCAATGATTTGTCCATCTAGCTCAATATCGTCTACTGGCAGGAGGCTTCCCGGGGTTTCAGGTGGGGAATATTCCCAGTCCTACCTGGAGACTGGGGATTAAGCCCAGGGACAGAGGCTTTAACCCTTCCCCAAAGGAAAGGCAGCCCTGTAGCTATGTTTTTTTGGGGGGCTCCTGCTTATTCTGCTGACTGGGCCCCACAAAATCCTACCCTGCTGGCATCAATAGGACTTAGGTATAACCGAGATGAGTCTGTGTTCTTCCCTGTTTACCCTCAGAGTCATTTTCTTGCCTTCCGCCTGTCTCTCAGATTTTAAACTGTAAGTTCCTGAGAGCAGGGAACGGTCTTCCTGTTGGTCTTCCTTGAATATTATGCACATCAACAACCTTCTCTCTCATTCTCTTTCATAATGTACAATTTATGTAAAATATATCAAAGAATAATTCCCACAAGTGAGTGGCCAAACAGAGAGAGGTTTAAGGCTCTTTAAGCTAAGTGTTCTGGTTTGCTCAGTTAAGCAGAGCAGGGATTTCAAATAGATGACCTATATATCTTTTGCAGTTTGCCACAAGGAAATATAAATAACATGCAACACAGACACACAGGCACACAGTGTGCATTAGTTTACGGAAGGCTGGGTGGCCATCTGTCAGGGACTCTTTACCCATGATTCCTGCATTGCAGAGGTTGGACTAAATGACCCTTGGGTGTAGTGGTAGTAGTAGCAATAATAATAATAATTTAATATTTGTCTCCCCAGCCACTTTGGGCGACTTCCAACAAAGATAAAAAAATACATTAAAATCGTTATGTACTGAAGTTCTCACCCTGGGCCAGCAGGGGGATACTGTAGATAGTTTTCACTCAGGTCCACATATGCAAATAAGGGATTGAAAGTGACGTTCAGTGATTGGATAGTTACAGAAAATGGTTACTGTTGCGTTGTAGTGGAGCTCTATATAAGCAGGCTGGCTGAACCCTTCAGTTCAGTTCTGTCCTGGCCGGTGAATAAACAAGAGCTGTTTGAAGAATCGCCGTGTCGTTTGATATGTTCTCCCACAACTTAACAAAAATGTCACACATTAAAAGCTTCCAACTCTGCAATTTTATGGTTCTAGGAGGGAGGTATCCCTCAGCCCCCGCCCCCCCCCCCAGGGTCTTGTCATATTAGGGAAACTTGGCAACATTCTGGCTTGTGGATAAACAATCACAGAATCAGAACTGTAGAGTTGGAATGTACCTCCAAGGTCACCTAGGCCAGGCACCCCCAAACTGTGGCCCTCCAGATGGTTTGGCCTACAACTCCCATGATCCGTAGCTAACAGGACCAGTGGTCAGGGATGATGGGAATTGTAGTCCAAAACATCTGGAGGGCCGAAGGTTGGGGACGCCTGATCTAGTCCAACCCCCTGCGATGCTGGAATCACCATCCTACACATGGCAGGTGCTCCTCTTCTGTTGGCAATAGAGCACCCAGAAAAGGTGTCAGGCTGGAGCCAATCAAATCAGGAACGAAAGGCCATCTCATGCCCCCAGAATCAGGCCGTCAACCGGATCAGGAGTGTTCTCAGGTATTCTTTATTAAACATGCACGCATAGATACAGGCAGCTTTTAGCAAGGAGGAGTGAACTTTGGCTGGTCTATGGAAACATCCTTGGCTTATTTCTGGTTCGCTGGGCAGAACTGCATCCCAGAGACACAGAGTCCTGTGGTCATTCCATCACACAAGCCTGCCCAGGCAAGCAGCTTCTCTTTGGTTTGGGGATCGGGAAATTCTGTGCTGCTGACTTTGCAAGGAAACGAGACCTGAAGCTATGACTGATTTGGAGCAGACAGACAGAGGGCGATGCCAGGCAGAAGTTCAGCTGTGTTGGCAGGAAGGCGGGGGGTTCTTCCACGAAGAAGGAGAGAGAAAGGAAGACCTTTCCTCAAACTTGCGGAGAGGGCATCGCCCAGTCAGGTTTCCCACCAGCCACTGGCCTAAAACCAGGGCCAACAGTGTTTGGGGCACTTGCTGGCTGGAGGTTGCTGAGTTGTGAGGAGCCTTGCAGAGCTTTCCCTGCCGCACGGGGACCCACAAACAGTTTGCCGCAGGACCTGGCCTCCAGCAGTGCCATCTCAGCCTTGACCCCAAGGCAGGCCTCGCCAAGGAGACGAGCGCCATGACGAACCTCCTGCTGCATCTCTTCTTCCTCCCAAGATGACAGGGGAGAGTCAGGAAGGAACTCCAGCCCAGGAAAAGCTCCTCCTCCCGACTTCCTCGCGGGAGAGTCCATGGCCCTCAGGAGGTGTTGTGCTTTGGGGTTGGCCAGCTGGCTTGGGAACAGCGCTCTCTCTTCCGAGGGCACGAGAGGTTGGCCTCCCCGGTGGAAAAAGTGACTACTGGCAGCAGCAAAGCAAGGCGGATTGGAGAGGGGGTACTGCTGGAGTAGCCCTGGGCAGAGCTGCCGGCCAGGGTGGGGGGCAAAGCCTGGGTGAGGGAGGGGTGTGGGGAACGCGGCCAGAGGGCGGCATTTCTCTTGGGCTCGGAAGCAGCAGCAGCAGTTGAAGACGCAAGAAGGTGAGGTGGACCCAAGACCTGGAGAGGAAGAAAGGAAGGAAGGAAGAAGAAGAGTTTGGATTTGATGTCCCGCTTTATCACTGTTGGGATACTGCCGGGAAGACGGGGGCATCAGGCAGGACCCCAGCTCCCTCCAGCCACCGGCCGGTCTCCCTTGGAGCAGCATCAAACAGCGAGACGAGCCTCAGATACGTTTAGAGACGTGTGTAAATCATCACACAGCAGATGCGTCGGAAATAGAAATGTGCAAGCATATTTACAGCATTTATTCTGCATAGTTCAGGAACAAAGGAAAACATGTCTGCTTGCCTTCGTCTCCGGCAAAACAGCAGTAACACAAAAGCAACATACAGTGGTTCCTCAGGTTACATACACTTCAGGTTACAGACTCCGCTAACCCAGAAATAGTACCTCGGGTTAAGAACTTTGCTTCAGGATGAGAACAGAAATTGTGCTCCGGCGGTGCGGCAGTCATGGGAGGCCCCATTAGCTAAAGTGGTGCTTCAGGTTAAGAGCAGTTCCAGGTTAAGAATGGACCTCGGAACGAATTAAGTACTTAACCCGAGGTACCACTGTACAACGGAAGTTCCCAGCAGACTGTGGTGGATGTAAACAGGCATGTGATACACAACAGTCATGCCTGACCCTTTTAACGTGCAATAGAACTACAGTGGTACCTCGGGTTAAGTACTTAATTCGTTCCAGAGGTCAATTCTTAACCTGAAACCGTTCTTAACCTGAAGCACCACTTTAGCTAATGGGGCCTCCTGCTGCTGCCGCACCACCGGAGCATGATTTCTGTTCTCATCCTGAAGCAAAGTTCTTAACCTAAGGTACTATTTCTGGGTTAGCGGAGTCTGTAACCTGAAGCGTCTGTAACCTGAGGTACCACTGTATATCCTAACAATCACTACCCTGAGGAGTCTCAAAGCGGCTCACAACCTCCTCTCCCTTCCTCCCCACAACAAACACTCTGTGAGGTGAGTGAGGCTGAGAGACTTCAGAGAAGTGTGACTGGTCCAAGGTCACCCAGCAGCTGCAGGTGGAGGAGCGGGGAATCGAACCCGGTTCCCCAGATTACGAAACTACCGCTCTTAACCACTACACCACACTGGCTCCCATGGAAGGAAGGAAAGAAGGAAAGAAAAAGAAAAAAAGGAAGGCACAGTCCCCAGAACAGTTAAAAGCAAAAAAATGGCCAGTTACTTGGATGGCTTTAGAAGAATTGTAGAATTGGAAGAGACCCAAAGTGTCAACTGAAGAGGATTAGATCAAGCATGAAGGGCCAGGCTGTCATCGGCTGCTAGCCACAATGGCTCTGTTCCACTTCTACTGTCAGAGGTGTCATGAGCTGCTGAATACCTGTGAGTTGCTGAATACGAGTCACAGGTAGGCAGGATGCTGACGACGTCCAGCTTGCAGGCTTCCAAAGGCATCAGGCTGCCCCTGGTGAGAACAAGCTATTGGACTAGATGGGCCATTGGCCTGATCCAGCACTTGTCTTAAGTGAAAAGGCATCTCCAGGCTTTTTAAAATGACTTGTCTATTTGTAACATTATTCTAAGGGCTGCAATCTTAAACTGATCTATCAGCTAAAGACTAGTTCCCCCAGTTAATCTGGTGGAAAGTAATACTGCTTGATTAATACAAGCACGTGCATTTGTGTATAGAGACTACAGCTCAATGGCTGAGCTTTGCATGCATATTTAAATCAGCACTTTATTCAGAACCATGAGGACTAGAATCCTACTTCATTTTAAGGGGAACCACTGTATCTCAACAGCAGAGCATTTGATTAACATGCGGAAGGTCCTAGGTTCCATCCCCAACATCTCCAGTTAAGGCTAAGAATGTCCCTTGCCTGAAACCTGCAGAATTACTGTGGCTTGATTGTTGTTGGTTTTTTTTTTAGTTGTGTTTTGCTGTAATTCTTGTACACAGCCCGCCTCCCACTCTACCCCATGATTTAGAAAGAGTGAAAAAAGATGCCAGCGTCACTCAGTTTCCATGACGGAAAGGAGGTGGGACCAAAATGTGAGAAATTGTTGTTGTTGTTGCTTGTTTGTTTTAAAGAGATGTTTTGACCACAGCAGGGACGCGGGTGGCGCTGTGGGTCAAACCACAGAGCCTAAGACATGCCGATCAGAAAGTCGGCGGTTCGAATCCCCGCCGATGGGGTGAGCTCCCGTTGCTTGGTCCCTGCTCCTGCCAACCTAGCAGTTCGAAAGCACATCAAAGTGCAAGTAGATAAATAGGTACCGCTCCGGTGGGAAGGTAAACGGCGTTTCTGTGTGCTGCTCTGGTTCGCCAGAAGCGGCTTAGTCCTGCTGGCCACATGACCCAGAAGGAAGCTGTACGCCGGCTCCCTTGGCCAATAGAGCGAGATGAGCGCCGCAACCCCAGAGTCGCCCGCGACTGGACCTAATGGTCGGGGGTCCCTTTACCTTTGACTACAGCAGGAAACTGAAGTTTGGAGGTGAAAGGGAAAGGCGACTTAGCATGTCAGTGGCAAAGAGGGAAGTTCAAATTTCTCCCCAGTCCTTCCATGCTGGACTTCGTATAATTTCGACTGGTACGCTCTCCTGCCCATGGAAATGAGGCTGAAAGATCAAGCATAAACTGAGCCAGGAGAGGTTGGACCCGGCACCCATCGCTAGGGGGCGCAAGAAGACCACAAGTCCAGTACAGGGCCACCGACTGGTCACTCACAGGTCTCGTTTGTTTGTGGTCCTTTCCTTGCTGACCTACTGAAAGAGCCACATGAGGTCACCTTGGAACAACTGACCCGCCAGCTAACAATCTGCCAATCCAAGCCGGCTGTTCAGCCTCCAAAAATATAATTCACTCTGATTCACAGCAGCTGATCTGGCTGAAATGTTACGTTATCACAGCCATTTACAAATGCTTCCAGATTAAAAATGGGGTGTTTTTTTTACACTACTCTTGTTGGATTAAAAAAATAAAAATAAATATCCATGACCAATTCTGCAATCTTTTCAGAAGGTTGTTTTTAACTGCCTGTAGAATGGCATTGTTTCAGTCGTGATTTCTTTGCTGCCCTGGGCTCGTTTGGAGGAAGGGCGGGATAGAGATGAATTACTCAATTAATCTAATCTAATTAATGCCCCTGTCACCCTAAATAAATACTTTTTTAAAAGCTGGACTTTATTTTCCCTTTTTTAAAAAAATAAACAATACTTGATTGCTAAGAAAAACCCCAACCAACCTCAGAGCAGTTTACAAAAACAATATAAAACAATAAAATTATCAATAAGAAAAATTTAAGGTTTTCAAAAAGTTAAAGTAATAATAAACTAAAAACAGATTATTTTGTTATTTAAAGTGGCGACTTTAGAATGTGCTGGAAAACAAAACAAAGCAAGTCCTTGCCTGGTACTAAAAACAGTGACAAGGCTGGCACCAGGCAGGCCTCACTAGGGAGAGCATTCTATAAATGGCGTGTGTATGTGAGTGGGCCACTACAGAGAAGGCCCTGCTCTCTCACCACCACCTTCTGGACTTCCCTCAATCTCAGGATCCAGGTGTCAAAGGGGACCCTGTCTTTGTAACACCCCGCACACTTACAAGGGCTGGCGGCCACCGCTCCCATCTTCTCCCTGGGGTCCTCGAGGTCAAGTGTCAGATCATGGGCACACCTGTGGAAGGCCAGGTGGTCAGGGCAGGTCCTTCGGCCAAACATCATGTTCTGTAAGAGCTGGGAAGGAAAGAGGGAAGGGCCGCAGGACAGTTTTTAAAGGGATCGCCAAGTCTTTTTTATTTTAAAATGGAAACAGACCACCTCTTATTCAAAAATGCATTTCAGGGTGGTGTAGAAAGAAATTCAATTTTTTTAAAAAACAAATCACAACTCCGTGCAACAATACAATATTGGAGGGATTTAAAAGTAAACAAACAAACAAACAAACAAACCATATTTAAATTGAGCCAGTGTGGTGGTTAGAGTGTCAGATTGGGAACAGATACAGCAAGGTTCAAATCCCTTATTTGGCGTTGAAGCCCGCTAGTTGACACGGGCCAGTCACTGTCTCTCAGCCTAACTGTGTAACTGTGCCCCTGAAGAGTCATTCTGGACTCACAGCTGTCCATGGAGGTGCAGGTCAATTCTGTGTCCAGGGCGGCTGTTTATCAGCTCCATCTGGTACGCAGGATGAAACCCCACCTGACGGTGGACTGTCTCAGCAGAGTGGTGCATGCTCTGGTTATCTCCCGCTTGGACTACTGCAATGCGCTCTACGTGGGGCTACCTTGGAAGGTGACTTGGAAACTGCAATTACCGTAATCCAGAATGCAGCAGCCAGACTGGGGACTGGGAGCGGCCGCCGAGACCACATAACACCGGTCTTGAGAGACCTGCATTGGCTCCCAGGACATTTCTGAGCACAATTCAAAGTGTTGGTGCTGACCATTAAAGCCCTAAATGGCCTCAAAGGCCCAGTATACCTGAAGGAGCATCTCCACCTCCATCGTTCTGCCCAGACACTAAGGTCCAGCTCTGAGGGCCTTCTGGTGGTTCCCTCCTTGCGAGAAGTGAGATTACAGGGAACCAGGCAGAGGGCCTTCTTGGTAGTGGCACCCGCCCTGTGGAACGCCCTCCCACCAGATGTCAAAGAGAAAAACAACTACCAGACTTTCACAAGACATCTGAAGGCAGCCCTGTTCAGGGAAGCTTTTAATGTTTAATAGGTTATTATATTTTAGTGTTCTGTTGGAAGCCGCCCAGAGTGGCTGGGGAAACCCAGCCAGATGGGCGGGGTATAAATAATAAATTATTATAATAATAATATTATTATTAACCTGCCTCACAAGGTTGTCATGGGGATTAAATGGGCAGAGGGGGAACCACATACACCACCTTGAGCTCCTCACGTGGGAAAGGTGGGATCTAAATGCAATAAATAAAGAAATAATATGAATTAAAATGCCATCATCATCATCTGAAATTGATGGGGCAAATAGAAAGGTTTGCGCCTGTTACTGAAAAGGACGCAGTAGGTGTTGCCTAGGTGCAGCACGAGGTGTAGCCTTGGTAGTGTATGTGGAGGGGGCAGTAGGCAGCCGGGGCACCACCACAGAGAAGGCCCCGCTCTCTTCTTATGTACCTACATGACAAACGTCTGCCGAAGGGCCTCCTGAGGGTGCTGAGGGCTCCTACCGTGCAGCTTCTGTAGAGGAATAGTGTGGCCTTCAAGGCCCCTCTAGGCATCCTTACTTTGCACCTACAATGGAGGGGCCCTCGGGGTTGTGCCCCACGGAGGACCTTAAGGTCCATATATAGCAACACCCTAGAGGTCCCGGGCCCTAAGGAAGTCAGATCAGCCTCAACCAGAGGCAGGGCCTTCTCAGTGATGGCTCCAGCCTGGTGGAACGCTCTGTCTCATGAGACCAGGGCCCTGCGGGATCTGATTTCTTTCCGCAGGGCCTGCAAGACAGAGTTGTTCCGCCCGGCCTTTGGCTTGGAATCAACATGATCCCCTCCCCCTCTTTCCTTTTTTCCTTCTGTGATGGAACTCCTATTTGGGGACTTCCCTGGCTTTTTTCTAGTCCATGTAGGACCAGTCTGGATAGTTGCCCTTCGTGAAGACTTGATGTTTTCATTCCCAAACAGCTTTTGATTTGAGTTTCTACTGAAACGAGGCTGCATTTTCATGTTGTATTTTAATCTTGTTTTTAAGTTGTATTTTAATCAATTTCTTTTTACCTGGTGTTAGCTGCCCTGAGCCCGGTCTTGGCTGGGGAGGGCGGGGTATAAATAAAATTTATTATTGCTATTGTTATTGTTATTTGTAGGGATGATTGCTGGGCCCAGGGCGCACTCCCCACTCTCACCCTCAGCCTGCCTGCACGCATGACCTTGGGGTGTGGGGCACACTCCCCCTCACAGACAAAGCCACAGCTGTCTGAACATCATGCCCTCTGTCTAACCTTTTGTAGTCTGCGGTGTCCTGTCTGTGACCTTTGTCTCTGAGACCTTTTGTCTCCTTTGTCATACACTGTGCAAGGGGAAATGACGCGGTGGAAACAGGTGCCAAAATAACTTTGTACCACCCCATGATCTTGGGACCGGAAGATGTGTAAAGGTCACAGCCCAAAATGTATCTGCCGGGTTTGCATATTTGTGTCAATAAAAGGAGGCTGCACAGAGGTGGCCGGCAGCTTGCTTGCAGCTCACCTGTGTGCAGCTCACCTGCTTTATCAACTCCTGCTTCCTGTCCCTCACTTCAATTATTATTATTAGTAGTAGTAGTAGTATTAGTATTATTTAACATGGAATGCATTTCCGTGGAGGATAAGGCTCTCAGTGTATTCCACACAGCTGCCAGAGTCCACCTCTGTCTGCGCACTGAGACTCCTGCTGCCACGAGGCCGGTACATCCTGGCCGCTCCCATCCACATCGGCCGAGAAGGAGGCTGGACGCCCCACAGCGGGTAGTTGATGAAGATCAGCTTGCTGAAGTTGAACCTGTAGGTGAACCTCTTGCCTTTCGTCTTGTGGAGGATGTGCTTGTTGTAATAATACCTGCGAAGAAGGAGGAGAAAGGAGAACCGACGTAAGAAAGTAAGAAGAGCCCAGCTGCTGGATCAGAACCTTCTTCTCACAGTGGCCAGCCAGAAGCCGCAATGGGAGACCTCGGAAGAAGGTTAGATCATCGTCAGACAGAGAAAAAGAAGGACAAATTGTCCTGGAAACTCACATGCTTCAAGAAAGCCCGCCCAACGCTACCTAACCAGCCAGTACAGGTGAGTGAGTAACCTGAGGTGAGCCAATGGCCACTGCCACCTGGGATTTGTTGTCAACAACGGGCAACAGCCACCATGCACTTTGCTGGAAATCAACCATCATCATCATCATCATGATTAATAATCACTTGCTTGCCATCCAAAGCAACTTACAAATAAAATATGAGGAATGGTTGCGGCCGTTGGGTCTGTTTAGCCTGGAGAAGAGAAGACTGACAGGTGACATGATAGCCATCTTAAAACACCTGACATGGGGAAGATGGAGCAAGCTTGTTCCTGCTGCTCCAGAGGGGAGGAGCCAAAACAATGGATTCAAATAGCAAGAAACATCAGGAAGAACTTTCTGGTGGCAAGAGCCATCCCGCAGTGGAACGGGCTCCCTTGGAAGCTGTTGGCAAGTTTTTGAACAGAGGTTGAGTGGCCTCAGCCTTCTTTGGCTGCGATTCCTGCATTGCAGGGGGCTGGACTAGATGGCTTTTGAGGTCCCTCCCCAACACCACCGTTCCATTATTCAATATCCAATTCCCATCAAATCCAAGATGGCAACACCCAAAAGGCTCACAGAAGAAACAGCTCCCCCTGCTCTAACCCACCCTAGGAACATGGTTGTCAGACGCGGTGTATATAAAGCACCCTAATGAGAACAGGGGATGTGTGTGGCGCTGTGGATGAAACAACAGAGCCTAGGACTTGGCTGATTGGAAGGTCGGTGGTTCGAATCCCCGCGACAGAGTGAGCTCCCGTTGCTCAGTCCCTGCTCCTGCCAACCTAGCAGTTCAAAAGCACGTCAAAGTGCAAGTAGATCAATAGGTACCACTCTGGCGGGAAGGTCAACGGCGTTTCTGTGCACAGCTCTGGTTCACCAGAAGCGGCTTAGTCCTGCTGGCCACATGACCCGGAGGCTGTACGTCGGCTCCCTCGGCCAATAAAGCGAGATGAGCGCTGCAACCCCAGAGTTGACCATGACTGGACCTAATGGTCAGGGGTCCCTTTACCAATAATGAGAACAGGATGCATTGCAAAGACCTGTGTTGGCTGCTCCCCTCACCTGAGGGCCCGGCTGAGCTTGTCGTAGTTCATCTGGGGCTTGCACTTCCTCCGGCCCCACAGCCGCGCCACCTCGTCGGGGTCCTTGATGACAAACTCCCCGTACTCCCCCTGCTGCCAGGCGATGACGTGCCGGAACTCCTCCTTCTGCAGAAGCTCCAGGATGAAGTGCCAGAGCTGGATCTGGCGGGAGCCCGGGCTGGATTCAGCCTTGTAGGCCCAGTCCGGGAAAGCCAGACCTGGACCAAAGCAGAGGGGAAAAACAACGAGGAAAGCTCTTGGACAGACTTGGGGCTGCCAGCCTCTCCCCCTTTTCCTCCACCCCAGAGCTGAAACACCCCCCTCCCCAGACACGCACTGCATGAGCCCCCTCATCCCACCCAACCCTCACCTGAGATCCAGTAGGAGCTGGGGAGAGAAGGGACCCCCTCAGGGATGCAGCCACAGTGCATCTTACCGACCTGTCAAGGGGCAAAAAAAATATGTCACCCAGCATTAGGACAAGGAGAAGCACCAAAACGCATTCCATTTATTATTATTATTTTGGTAGCAAACTTCACAAAATGAACTAGGACGATCAGAGGGATAGAGTGGTTCCTCTATGAAAGAAGGCTGCCGCACAACATTAGGAAGAACATTATGCCGGTAAGAGCTGCTCAACTGTGGTGGACTCCCCTACATTGAATATTTTTAAACAGAAGTTGGCTGGCCATCTGCCAGGGATTCTTTAGCTATTGTTAAGTTGTGGGTGAACATATCAGACGACACAGCGATTCTTCAAACAGCTCTTGTTTATTCACAGGCCCAGAACAGAACAGGGCTGAAGGGTTCAGCCAACCTGCTTATATAGAGCTCCACTACAAAGCAACAGTAACAACTTTCTGTAACTATCCAATCACTGAATGTCACTTCCAATTCCTTATTTGCATATGCGGACCTGAGTGAAAACTATCTACAGCATCCCCCTGCTGGCCAAGGGTGAGAACTTTAGTACGTAACAGCTATGATTCCTGAATTGCAGGAGGTTGGACTAAATGGCCCTTCTGGTCCCTTTGTTGTTATTTAGTCGTTTCGTTGGGTCCCACTCTTCTACAATTCTATGATTCTATAACACTAGAATTTGTGGACATCCAGTGACGCTCATTCCTGCAGGAGACAGTGATGGTCAGCAAAAATAATAATAATATATATTTAGACAAATTATTATTATTATTGTTGTTGTTGTTGTTATTGCCACAATGGCTATATTCTGCCTCCACAGTTGGAGGCAGCAATGCTTCTAAATACCTCATGTTACGTCTGCTGAATGTTACGTTCTTTCAGGTTATGTCCTGCTGCAACCCAGAAGTACCGGGAAGGGTTTCTTCCGGGTTTCGCCACTTGCGCATGCGCAGAAGTGCAAAATGACGTCCCATGCATGCGCAGAAGCGGCGAATCGCAGATGCACCACTGCAGGTTGCGTTCTTTTCATGTTGCGAAAGGGCCTCCAGAAGTGATCCCGTTCACAACCAGATGTACCACTGTTGCTGGAAAACCACAGGAGGGGAGAATGCTCTTGTGCTCAGGTGCTGCTTGAAGGTTTCCTAAAAGAAGCCTCTGGCTGGCTACTGTGAGAAGAGGACGCTGGCTCATATTATCTTTTTCCTGAGCCTGCTCATGGGGGGCCCTGCATTCAGGAGCCCGGCCAAGTTCTTCCTCTCTACTAAGTTTTTCTTGTGACTGCCTTAGAGGCAGCTAAAAGGGAAATGGAAGTGGACAAATGATTTCACAGCGGAATTCCCCACACCGCGCTGCGTGTGTGTGAGAGAGTTTTTCACCAGCGTAAGGAAAGAGCTACCAAGTGTCAGCCCAAACTGCAGTAAAAATTCAGAGTACAGTAGTTTATGGGAAACCGTTTTGCCTGAACCGTTGGTGAAACTGGGCAAGATTTCACCAACAGAGGGAGATGGCTGTTATTTGGCAAAAGCCAGCGTGAGACGTGAAGTTTGCTGTTGGGATTTTGAGGAACCTAATGCTGATTGCGGAGGGGTCTCAGCCACCAAATCAGTGCCTAGGCTCAAGTCTGGAGGACCGTGAAAACGCCAGAGATGCAAGCCTTAGTCCCGCAACATCCAGAGGGCAACACATCCCCGACAATCAGCAAGAGGGGCGAAAAGACAAGTACTGTGTAAGTTTCCAAGGCTTTCCTTTGTGTACTTCCTCCCAGAAGCCCTTCTAGGGCAGGGAGATTAAAAAAGCGCTGCGTGTTCAAGCGACACATCACCCTGGATTGGGGCCCACAGTGTAACTTGCAAGGAATTCTGTTCCCCATGAAGCTGGCCTGGCAATATCCCCACAACAGCCAAACCACAAAGTCCATTACCTACGTTGGAGGAATGGAGAACGAAGCTGATGGACTATGCAGAACTTGATAAACTGACTGGGAAGATTAGATACCAACGAGATCAAAAAATCATCGAGGACTGGGGGAAATTAACAGATTACTGGGAATATATAAGTGATAACGAAATAACGTTAGTGGCATTTAGAGAAGCTCTGTGATAAAATAAGAAATATTGTAAAAAAGTAAAATATAAGCGGGGGTAGGTATAAAGGCAATATCAAAATTTGGAAATGTGTATTTAAAGAAATTAAATTTCGAATGATTGGCAGAGAAGCCGAAGGAAGTCAAAAAATTGTAAAGTTTAACAGAAATTGTAATGTGGTACGATTGTATGGAAAAATTAATAAAATATAATTATTTTTTTAAAAAAAGTCCAACAGCAACGGGCCACGATCCTCTGGGACATGACGAGGAACCCTCCAGCACACACCTCTTGGGAAGCGTAGCAGCTTTGCCCATGCCTAAAAATATTCCTGCTCTTAAGGTAGAAGAAGGATGGAGGGGAAGTTTGGCTTGGCTGGTGTTTTCATGTGATGGTGATCATGTTGATTATTTATCTGGGTGTGAATCTTTGTGAGTCACTTACGTCTTCCGAAAGCAAGACACGAAAGAAGCACCAACAAATCAACCACAGCTATCCTTAAAGAATTCACACTTCTCTGAATTTTGCAGCGCCGTTCTCCAACCCCACAAAAAAGATCTGCACAAAAATATGTACAATGGAGAAGAAAGCGTGAGCAAAAACGTGTGTGTGCATGCAAAGTAAGCATACCAAAATTGGGGGAATCACTTGCTAAAAGGTATATCTTTTTTAAAAAAAATGTGCAATAAAGCGACAGGGAATTCTTATTGAGATACCTTAAAAAAAAACCAAGCGCAATTGTGATTAAATGCAGCAAACTGAATTTAAGATTATAAAGATGATAGTACAGTGGTAGCTCGGGTTACAGACGCTTCAGGTTACAGACTCCGCTAACCCAGAAATAGTGCTTCGGGTTAAGAACTTTGCTTCAGGATGAAAACAGAAATCGTGCTCTGGTGGCACGGTGGCAGCAGGAGGCCCCATTAGCTAAAGTGGTGCTTCAGGTTAAGAACGGACCTCCAGAACGAATTAAGTTCTTAACCCGAGGTACCACTGTATACAAAATGGGAAGATTTGCCCATCCCTTGGACTGACCCTGCAATGTGGGACACCAGTCGTGCCCTGGGGGTGGCATTCTCAGCCCTTGCAAAAAGAAGGAGGAAACTCCAGATCTGGTTCAGGAGAGGCGCCAGTGTTAGGAGGGACGGAGGGACCTCTGTGATCTTAGGAAGACATATCAGCCTGCCTTGCTGCTCTTTCAGAAAGTTCCCCGTTGCCAAGGGGGTTCCTGAGCCCCGTCTGCCCAGCGGACTATTTCACAGTGGGACGGAACAAGCTTGCTTTCCCCTCCTCCAAAAGCTAGAACCCAAACCGATGGACTCAAGTCAGAAGAAAGGCGATTCAGACGAACCACCAGGAAGAACCTTCCCAGGGCGAGAGCCGTTCAGCAGTGGAACACTTTCCCTCGGGAAGTCGTGGGCTCTCCTTCCACGGAGGCTTTTCAGCAGCGGTTGGTGGCCACCTCTCTTGGATGCTTTAGCTGAGATTCCTGCATTGCAGAGGGTTGGAATAGATGACCCCTGGGGTCCCCTGCAACTCTATGATTCTGTGAGGGAGAAGTGCCCTATGGGGGATACGGGCGTGGGAAGGGGTCGCATCCTGCGCACTTGGTCCCCTTCTCACTTACCGTGTCCTGAGCTCTGGCCAGCCAGAAACCACAGCAAGGAGAAACAGAGGCCACCGTCCTCCGCATGTGAGGGTTTGGGGACAACCCACCTCCGTATATAAAGGAAAGGGGTTAATTTTTAAATCTTCTTACCCCCTCTCCCTGCGAGGAGGAGGAGGAGGAGGAGGAGGAGGAAGGGCCGTATTCAGTTGGAGTTCAAGCACAGAGATTTGCCTTCCTTCTGGGGGAATCGCTTTTGGGAGTGCAGGCGTTTGAGGGGGGGGCAATCAATTAACTTGGCTTTTAAAGACCTAACAAACGTGGCCAAGGGCCAAGGTCACAGTTAGGCCCTAAATGGATTTTCTTGTCTTGTTTAAAAAAACAGAACAACCCTGGGATTCATCTGCAGTTGACAGGGAGGGGTGAGGAATTAAAATTCTGGCTCCCCAAAGGCAGAATCTGCTATTTTGCATCCTCTCTAGCAAAGAAAGCAGTTTGTGGAAGCGCTGGGGGGGGGGCAACGGGGCCCGACGGAGCTGTGGTGTCGGTTCCGCAGGAGTCTACAACAACAGCAGCAACAACACCCTTAAACCTGGATCTGCTCTCCAGATCTGAAGGCCATCCTTAGGAAACGGTCCCCGCTCTTTTAATTCTTTGCCTCCAGCAACCAGGACATTTCTGCACTTCCCACACACAGCGCAGAATGAACAGGCAGGGCTGGCAACGATGCTGGAAGACCCCTAACCACCATTAACATTTTATTTATATACAGGGGTACCTCAGGTTAAGAACTTAATTTGTTCCAGAGGTCCGTTCTTAACCTGAAACTGTTCTTAACCTGAAGCACCACTTTAGCTAATGGGACCTCCTGCTGCTGTTCTCATCCTGAAGCAAAGTTCTTAACCCAAGGTATTATTTCTGGGTTAGCGGAGTCTGTAACCTGAAGTGTCTGTAACCTGAAGCGCATGTAACCCGAGGTACCACTGTATTTATTTATTTATTTATTTAATGATTTGTTTATTATTCCGCCATTCACCCCAAAATCACGGGTGTTTGTGTGTGTGTTTCACAACAACAAAAATACAAAATGAGAACACAAAATGCAGAAAACAAGAACAATAATAAAAACAAACCAAGAACCCACCTCCCGTGTCTGACACACACGTGTGTGTGTGTGTGAGAGAGAGAGAGAGGGAAGTCCATCTCTGCCATGTGCTATGGTCCTTGCAGAACTGTGTTTTTCCAAACATGGAACGGGCAATGGTCAGAATATTTATACGCTTCTTTTAGAAGTCCTTAAATGAGAACGCTGCCTGTATGTTCTGCCTACATGGGTCAGAGGCAGTAAACACTTCTGAATAGTACCGGTTGCCGGAAGCCACAGGAGGGGAAAAGGCTACTCCTACGCTCAGCTTTCCTGTTGCAATAATAAAATTTAAGGTCTTATATATATATAATAAATGTTCATAAATGTACCAACCAAGCACGTACATAGATCAGCACAGGAAGACCGTCCTGAGACCATTTTGACGCCCCAACTGACCAAATGTTTCTCTGCAAGGAGGGAGGAGGTGGAAAAAACCTTCCTTGTTACAGGAATTTAGTAATCACCATTTTAAAGGAACGGACAGACTACCAGGAAAGGCAATCAGATAAGGCATTATCAGATAACCTGGCAGACAGGAAAAACAACAACATTCAAATTTCTGTTGTAGATTGCCTTTTCTGTGATGTAGGTATGATGTTTGTGGGGGGTGGTCTTGGGTTACATCCCTTCTGTGATGTATGCATGATGTATGGAGGGGTCGTCTTGAGCTCCAGGGCAGGGAATTTAAAATGTCTATATAAGGGTGGGCACACCTGGGTTCTGGGTTCCTCCTCCTTTCCTTCGTGTGAGGGGGGGGCACCCTGTTGCAACAGTTCAATAAAGGCTTTGCTTCTCAGTATTCTCTGCTTGGCCTCTGTTATTTTCTCCGACCGATGGAGAACCTGCAAAGGACTCTATAAAAGCTCTTGTGTCCCCCATAAGGGAATAAGGGCAGATTTTGTTTACAACACTGTTTGCATGTTTCCCAAAAGTTGGCCACCATAAGAACACGATGCTGGACAAGATCGGCTCAGGCTCTTCTTATGTTCTTATTTCAGTATTTCTAGGGGGTCCCCCTTATTTTAGGGCTCGCCCACCCACCCTGATGCCTTCCCACCCCCACGGGGAATTCTGATCTGGCCGGTGAGAGGGTGGAGCCCTTTTGCAAGAGTAAACTGCGCTCTCACTGCCCACTTTATCTCTGCCAAATCCAATCTCTCCCCCCCCCCCAAGCCCTTTACAATCTTCTTAGCTTTTCCACCGGCGCCAACCCCCCCCCCCAGCTGGGCTTGGCCATTTCAACTGCACACTGCCACCCCCCCCCCAAAAAAAACCTCTAGCATCCACTGGGCAAGGAGGTCAAGGGCCTGTTTGTTTAAAACCCCTAATGCTATTAGCACAAGCGGATTACAAGACATCGGAACAGTCCGCAGGCCCCCTCCCACTCCTGGCGAGGAGGAGGAGGAGGAGATGGGGGGGGGCAGGAAGAGAGACAAGGCCCTTATCCTGCAGGCGATGAACTTGGAAAGCTGACACTGGAACATGTCAGGGACTCCTCCAGAGGCACAGCAAAGCCTCTAGCTGGCAATCTGAACACACAAAGAAGTTTGTGTGTGTGTGTGAGAGAGAGAGAGAGAGAGCTGTAGTGGTAAGAGCAGGGGTAGTCCCGCTTGGACTACAGCAATGCGCTCTACGTAGGGCTACCTTTGAAGGTGACCCGGAAACTGCAATTAATCCAGAATGCGGCAGCTAGACTGGTGACTAGGAGCGGCCGCCGAGACCATATAACACTGGTCTTGAAAGAGCTACATTGGTTTCCGGTACGTTTCCGAGCACAATTCAAAGTGTTGGTGCTGACCTTGAAAGCCCTAAACGGCCTCGGTCCTGTATACCTGAAGGAGCATCTCCACCCCCATCAAGTTCAATTCAAATTTATGTTTGTTTGCTTGGTTTGGGGCTTTTTTTTGTCCTTGTAAAAAGACTTTTAGTGTGTGTGTTCTTCTAGTAGGCATATTATGTATGCGGTCCACACCCTCCAACATTTCTCCAATGAAAATAAGGCGGTCCCATTCCATAGTGATAATTTTACTATTTATACCCGCCACATCTTACTGGGTTACCCCGGCCGCTTTGGGTGCCTCCAACATATAAAATAAAGCATCAAACATTAAAATAACTTCCCTATACAGGATTACCTTCAGACTGCTCAAGGGTCAGATAACTCCACGCCATCTCAAATTTCTCCAATGAAAATAGAGACATCCTAGGGACGTGGGTGGCGCTGTGGTTTAAACCACAGACCCTATGGCTTGCCGATCAGAAGGTCGGCGGTTTGAATCCCCAAGACAGGGTGAGATCCCGTTGCTCGATCCCTGCTCCTGCCAACCTAGCATTTCGAAAGTACAAGTAGATAAATAGGCACCGCTCTGACGGGAAGGTAAACAGCATTTCCGTGAGCTGCTCTGGTTCGCCAGAAGCGGCTTAGTCCTGCTGGTCGCATGACCCGCAAGCTGTACGCCGGCTCCCTCAGCCAATAAAGCGAGATGAGCGCCGCAACCCCAGAGCCGTCCGCGACTGGACCTAATGGTCAGGGGTCCCTTTACCTTTACCTTTAAGGAAAAGTGAGTAACAACCTGGCACATCTGGGATGGGGAATGATCCTGCAAAGATGCCACACAACAGCCCCAGGACTATCTCCCATCGCATGGGAAACAGAACTTGCAGATTTTGCCGCTCTGGAGTTCAAACCAAGCTCACAAGAACATGTTTGTTGCAGGGCAGAGATTAATAGTGTTGGGGTGGAGAAAAAGAGAGTCCCCTTGGTGCAATTTTCTGTATTGCCAGTGTCTCTCCCAGCAACCCTGCAAACTCCTCTTATTCTCTTCAAAGAACCCTTCATTTCCCTTATTTGAGTCTCTGGGGAATGTGGTATTTAAAAGGCTCCTGGCAATAGGAAACCCTAAACGACTGGTTGTGTGTGTGAGAGAGAGGGGGTGGGGGAAGAAGGTTACAGTGGAAGGTCAAAGCGCACAGGGATCAAAATGGCACAGGGATCAAGATGGCAAGATATCACTGTCCGCCATCCTAATAACACGCAGTGCAGACACTTCCAGGAGTGTACAGGACAGAAAACCAATAGGAAACCTCAAGAGTGCTATCAATAAGTGCCTTTTTTATATATAGGGGTGAGGGGTATAACCAGCATTCAGAGCCTTCCACAAGTCTAACAAAGGGGGAGAGTTCAGCTACTCAAGAAGCCCAGCTTTTGAGTTTTGTTTTAAGGACAAGTTGCTAGCCCTCAAGCTCACAGGGACAAGCTTGAAATGATGTGGGTTGAAGGACCCCAAGCGGAGGTGTAGGATGGTCAGGTGGTACCAGGTGCAGAAAATTTATTGTCACCCCCCCATTGATTTTTTTTTCTTTGCCTGCAAAAAAACAGTTTTACATTATTTCATATTTTCTTACACAGGAATGTGGATTATGGGCCTCTGATAACAAGGAGGCAACTGTGGACAGATACCTAAATCTACAGGATGGGTTGTGTTTTGGCTCCACTGAATTGAAATTTCAGCCTTCACGACATATGAAAACGGCCAAGTGAACAGTTATTTTTGTGGAGGAGGGTCAAGAGATTAACTGATATGCATGAAATTTCAGATATAGCTATATAATCCCTGGTGTAGTAAGATAAAACCTTCGGAGCAGGCATTTAAAAGAAAGTTGTTGTTTTTTAATGAACCGCCTAGCAGAACAGTAATTGTTCCTTTTTGACACCCCCTACATGATGAAACCCAGGATGGCCCCCCGTACCCCCTTCCTACGCCCCTGACCCAAAGTCAAACTTGGGCCCAGTAAGATTTTCAGTGGAGGTGGGGGGGCAGTTTAATTGCCCAGCAAAGCTCCTGCGGCCCCAACCGGCCTCACAGAATCATCACACATCATGCAATGTTGTTTTCATTTGCATAATGAACTCAGATGTTCTTGGGTTTCCTCAGCACAGAATTTTGCGCTGCCTACTCGGGGGGGGGGGGGCACGATGTCTTTATGTTGTTGCTTGTCCAGCGCAAAGCAGAAACCAGCCCAATAATTCTTCCTGCCCCTGAGTTCTGCAACCCAGAATGGCTGTTTCAGGAGCAAGACCAGAACTGTTCCTCATGGCAGAAATGATGCACAAAGCAAGAGGCAGTCAGAATCGGGTCCCCTTCACACCGGTTCTTTGCAAAGGGGTGCAGACGGGTCATTTCAGACCTTGGACTTAATCATAGTCTTACGTGGAAGTTCAGATGGAGGAGAAATTTGGTTCAGTTCCCATTTAGAGGCAAAGCAACACCAGTTCACAATTCCGAAAGATCCATTTTCCAGCAAAGTAATGTGTGCAGAAAATGCATATATTGGTTCTGGGGGAAATAAATAAATGTATCTCTCTTAGGGAAAAGTGTTTGCAATATTCATGTACAGTGGTACCTTGGGTTAAGTATTTAATTGGTTCCGGAGGTCTGTTCTTAACCTGAAACTGTTCTTAACCTGAAGCACCACTTTAGCTAATGGGGCCTCCTGCTGCTGCCGCGCCACCGGAGCACAATTTCTGTTCTCATCCTGAAGCAAAGTTCTTAACCTGAAGCAATATTTCTGGGTTAGCAGAGACTGTAACCTGAAGCATATGTAACCTGAAGCGTCTGTAACCCGAGGTACCACTGTATATATTAGGAGAACTTCAGCAGTGATTTTACAAGAGTACTTAAAACACACACATTCCCAAACAGATGTGGAAATGTGGAGAGCTAAGACTGGAAACAGAGAGAAACCAGGAACCACCAGCAATTTTCAAGTGGCCCATGGGAAAACATGAGGGGACCACTGCCCAGGTTGCACCCAACTAACTTCTACTCAGAGTAGACCCATTTAAATCAACGACCATAAAGTTAGCCATATCTGTTAACTTCAGCGAGTTTACAAAGACCAGCAACTGGATGTACAATCTGCCCAGCCCCAAAATGTTTCCGGGAAGGAAGAAGATCTTAAATTAATGTCCCTGTCCGAGGCATTGAAGACTGCTGCTGGTTTTGAAAAAGACCACAGTGGAAAAACGAGGCTTGAAGGCTGCACCGCCTTCCTTCTGCTGGTATCTGAACAGACACGGCTGCCTGAGTCAGTTCACCCAGCTGAGCGGCCGCATCCGTCTTTGCTCCCTGGCACACTTTTTGAAAGGCAAGCACATCGCCATGCAGAGCACTTTTTGGTCACAAGAAGAGCTGCCCCTTTCCACTCTGGTCTTTGCTCAGAGCCCCATCTGCCCTAATATCCTGGCAACATCCAGGATGAGAGGGATCTATCCTGGAAAAAGAAAATAGCAGAGGTGCTGCTGCGGCAGCAAAATCAGGACCTGCGTTCTGGAGGCACAGAAAAGATGTCTTTGGGATGCCCAGAAGACGAACAAGGCAAAGGGGCCGTAGCTCAGAGGCTGAACACCTGCTTGGCATGCAGAAGGTCGCAGGTTCAACTCTCGCCGGCAGCATCTTTAGAAAAGATCTGGGAAAAGACTCCTGCCCCAAATCCTGGGGCCTGTAGGGGGCTAGTGGTGTGGCTATTAAGGCCAGCCCTTTATACAGAACCATGAGGACTGGAACTTTAAAGGGGAAGAGCCATGGCTCAGCAGGAGGACAGCTGCTTTGCAGGCAGAAGGCTCCAGATTCAATTCCCAAAGGCAGCATCTTCAGGCAGGGCTGGGAGAGCCCCCTGTCGGAAAACCCTGGACAGCCACTGCTGTCAGTCAGTGCAAACGGAGTTAGATGGACCAGTAGCTCAATAAGGCAGTTTCCTATGTTATCTGAATTCTTTTGGCTTGGAGCTGACTTTCACAGGGCACGAAAGGACACGGGCACAGAGGGGGCTGAAAGAGGTTTGAAGACCCTCGTAGGCACACGCCGAAGGGAGGAGGTCCCTGTGGGGCTTGGTTCTAAGCCAACCTGCCATAGGTGGTCCTGCAAGAGCTCAGCCGCCGTTTGGTCTCTTACCTTTCTCCGCCACCTGCACCGTCCCCCGTCCTCCTCTCTTCCCCTCTTCCTCTCCATCTGTCAGGCGGGGACTGTGCTTTCCATCACACGCCGCTGTGTTGGGGTTACTTAAAATGAAAACCCAGTACTCTGAGTTCCCAGGAGAGCCGATGTGGTTATAAAGGCAATCAGGTTAACTCTTGCCGGTGTCTGACGACCCTCCTCCCCGTCCTTTCTCAGAGGGGGAAAGAGAGCGAGGCGGAGGAAACAGCCCTATAACGGACAAGTTGAAGGTCCGTGATTCTATCTCCGCTCATCCCTCAGGCATCAGCACCCCCAAGACAAAAATAAGAGCCTTTGGGCCTTCTGTCTCTTCAGAAACAGGGGTGCAGGGAGCCCTACTTGTGGTTGGGGGCACGTCAAGAGTGCCAGGTGATGTATAGAAGGGGGCTGTCAGTGGCAGCAGGAGGTGGGCAGCCACAAATCATAGGCTCATCTAGTCCAGCCCCTCCAATATAGAAGTACTTTGCGCATTGCGGGTCTCGAACCCGCAACCCAGAGATTGAGTCTCCATCTCTACCAGCCCAGCTGGAAACCAAGCGCTGCTCTTGCGCTGGAATCCTGCTTCCTTATTTCCCCACAAGGAAATGTTCAGCCAGGATGCTAGACTAGATGGGGCAATCATCTGACCCACCAGGCTCTCCTCGTGGAGAGTTTTTAAGCCTTGTGTAGAAGAGGGAATTTCTATCAGGGCAAATTCTCTCTCCAGCGTTCAGTAACGTGCAGGACACAGTCCTTAACTGGAATAGAGGCACCTGCCGCCCCCCTCCAGTCACCAGGGATGGACTTGTATACTTCTAGGAATGCTGGGAGTCATGCTTACATTATATATCCCATAATGAAAAAGCCCTAAACGGCCTCGGTCCAGTATACCTGAAGGAGCGTCTCCACCCCCATCATTCTGTCCAGACGCTGAGGTCCAGCTCCGAGGGCCTTCTGGCGGTTCCCTCACTGCGAGAAGCAAAGCTACAGGGAACCAGGCAGAGGGCCTTCTCGGTAGTGGCGCCCGCCCTGTGGAACGCCCTCCCATCAGATGTCAAAGCGATAAACAACTACCTGACATTCAGAAGACATCTTAAGGCAGCCCTGTTCAGGGAAGTTTTTAACGTGTGATATTTTACTGTATTTTTGGTTTCTATGGAAGCCGCCCAGAGTGGCTGGGGAGGCCCAGCCAGATGGGCGGGGTATAAATAATAAATTACTATTATTATTATATTATTAATGAGCATCTGGTTGATCACGAAGAGAGCATGGGGCTGGACTGGGTGAGCCCCTTTGGCCTGTTTTAGCTGCTGTGGGTCTCAGCTTAAGTATTAATATAAGAGTCCCTATCCTGGTCAGCAGCCCTAGGGGGACATGTTGGCATTTTTATTATTTATTCCATAAAATTTATACACAGCTGGATTCTAAAGAAGTATCGTGATCAGAGTTTTATGAAAAGTGCTCCCAAGACTTGGGAACTTTATATATAGCAATGGAGGAGGATTTAAGAAGAGAAAGCAAATTCCAGGTTTCCAAAAGGAGTTGGTGGAGAAGGGTCTCCGACAGATAAACATTGCCTGCAGTCCTGTGTAGGATAACCCAACTTTTGTAGGCGCAAAAGCCAAGTTACAGGGAGCCAGACAGAGGGCCTTCTCGGTGGTGGTGCCCACCCTGTGGAACGCCCTCCCACCAGATGTCAAAGAGAACAACAACGAACAGACTTTTAGAAGACATCTGAAGGCAGCCCTGTTTAGGGAAGCTTTTAATGTTTA